>NW_025728690.1:298171-598171 GCF_021461385.2 Schistocerca piceifrons
CTAGTTATAGATTCCGATGCTTCACTTCAGGATTACTGTATCCCTCTGACCTTCTTAGTGATGATGAAACATAGAAATTGCATCGGAATAAGATACAAAAGCACAATGCCGACTTAAGTACAGGAAGACTGACTCTTCTCACTGTCTATGCTTTGAACCATTCCTGTGACACTAGTTATAGATTCCGATGCTTCACTTCAGGTTTATTGTATCCCTCTGACCTTCCTATTGACGACGAAACACAGAAATTGCATAGGAATTAAATACAAAAGGCACAATGGCTGACTTAAGTACAAGAAAACTGACTCCTCTTACTGTCTATGATTTGAACCATTCCTGTGGACACTAGTTTTAGATTCCGATGCTTCACTCCAGGTTTACTGTATCCCTTGGACATTCTATTGACGATGAAACTCAGAAATTGAATCGGAATTAAATAGAAAAGTCACAATGCCGATTTAAGTACAAGAAGACTGACTCTTCCTACTGTCTATGTTTTGAATCATTCCTGTGACACTAGTTTTCGATTCCGATGCTTCACTTCAGGTTTTCTGTATCCCACTGACCTTCATATTGCCGATGAAACACAGAAATTGCATCGGAATTAAATACAAAAGGCACAATGCCGACTTAAGGACAAGAAGACTGACTCTTCATACCGACTATGCTTTGAACCATTCCTGTGACACTAGTTATTGATTCCGATGCTTCACTTCAGGTTTACTGTTTCCCTCTGACCTTCCTATTGACGATGAAACACAGAAATTGCATTGGAATTAAATACAAAAGGCACAATGCCGACTTAAGTACAAGAAGACTGACTCTTCTTACTGTCTATATTTTGAACCAATCCAGTGACACTAGTTATAGATTCCGATGCTTCACTTCAGGTTTACTGTATGCCTTGGACCTTCTTATTGACGATGAAAACACAGAAATTGCATCGGAAATAAATCCAAAAGGTACAATGCCGACTTAAGTACAAGACGTCTGACTCTTCTTACTGTCTATGTTTGGAACCATTCCTGTGACACTAGTTATAGATTCCGATGCTTCACTTCAGGATTACTTATCACTCTGACCTTCTTAGTGATGATGAAACATAGAAATTGCATCGGAATAAGGATACAAAAGGCACAATGCCGACCTAAGTACAGGAAGACTGACTCTTCTCACAGTCTATGTTTTGAACCATTCCTGTGACACTAGTTATAGATTCCGAGGCTTCACTTCAGGTTTACTGTATCCCTTAGACCTTCTTATTGACGATGAAACACAGAAATTGCGTCGGAATTAAATACAAAAAGCAAATGCCGACTAAAGTACACGAAGACTGACACTTCTTACTGTCTATGTTTTGAACCATTCCTGTGACACAAGTTATAGATTCCGATGCTACACTCCAGGTTTACTGTATCCCTTGGACCTTCTCATTGACGATGAAACACAGAAATTGCATCGGAATTTAATACAAAAGGCACAATGCCTTCTTAAGGACAAGAAGACTAACTGTTCTTACTGACTATGTTTTGAACCATTCCTGTGACACTAGTTATAGATTCCGATGCTTCACTTCAGGTTTATTGTATCCCTCTGACTTTCCTATTGACGACGAAACACAGAAATTGCATCGGAATTAAATACAAAAGGCACAATGCCGACTTAAGTACAAGAAAACTGACTCCTCTTACTGTCTATGATTTGAACCATTCCTGTGACACTAGTTTTAGATTCCGATGCTTCACTCCAGGTTTACTGTATCCCTTGGACCTTCTTATTGACGATGAAACACAGAAATTGAATCGGAATTAAATAGAAAAGTCACAATGCCGTCTTAAGTACAAGAAGACTGACTCTTCTTACTGACTATGTTTTGAACCATTCCTGTGACACTAGTTATAGATTCCGATGCTTCACTTCAGGTATACTGTATACCTTGGACCTTCTTATTGACGATGAAACACAGAAATTGCATCGGATTTAAATACAAAAGGGACAATGCCGACTTAAATACAAGAAGACTGACTCTTCCTACTGTCTATGATTGAATCATTCCTGTGACACTAGTTTTCTATTCCGATGCTTCACTTCATGTCTACTGTATCCCACTGACCTTCATATTGACGATGAAACACAGAAATTGCATCGGAATTAAATACAAAAGGCACAATGATGACTTAAGGACAAGACGATTGACTCTTCATACTGACTATGCTTTGAACCATTCCTGTGACCCTAGTTATAGATTCCGATGCTTCACTACAGGGTTACTGTTTCCCTCTGACCTTCCTATTCACGATGAAACACAGAAATTGCATCGGAATTAAATGCAAAAGGCACAATGCCGACTTAAGTACAAGAAGACTGACTCTTCTTACTGTCTATATTTTGAACCATTCCAGTGACACTAGTTATTGATTCCGATGCTTCACTTCAGGTTTACTGTATGCCTTGGACCTTCTTATTGACGATGAAACACAGAAATTGCATCGGAAATAAATCCAAAAGGCACAATGCAACCTTAAGTACAGGACGTCTGACTCTTCTTACTGTCTATGTTTTGAACCATTACTGTGACACTAGTTATAGATTCCGATGCTTCACTATAGGTTTACAGTATCCCTTGGACCCTCTTATTGACGATGAAACACAGAAATTGCATCGGAATTAAATACAAGAGGCACAATGCCGACTTAAGGACAAGAAGACTGACTCTTCTTACTGTCTATGTTTGAACCAGTCCTGTGACACTAGTTATAGATTCAGATGCTTCACTTCAGGTTTCCTGTATCCCTTTGACCTTCTTATTGCCGGTGAAACACAGAAATTGTATCGGAATTAAATACAAAAGGCACAATGCCGACTTAAGGACCAGACGATTGACTCTTCATACTGACTACGTTTTGAACCATTCCTGTGACACTAGTTATAGATTCCAATGCTTCACTTCAGGTTTCCTGTATCCCTTTGACCTTCGTATTGCCGGTGAAACACAGAAATTGTATCGGAATTAAATACGAAACGCACAATGCTAACTTATGAACAAGAAGACTGACTCTTCTTACTGACTATGTTTTGACGATTCCTGTGACACTAGTTATAGATTCCGATGCTTCACATCAGGTTCACTGTAACTCTTGGACCTTCTTATTGACGATGAAACACAGAAATTGCATCAGGATTAAATACAAAAGGCACAATTCCGACTTAAGGACAAGAAGACTGACTCTTCTTACTGACTATGCTTTGAACCATTCCTGTGACACTAGCTATAGGATTCCGATGCTTCACATCTGGTATACTGTATCCCTCAGACCTTCTTATTGACGATGAAACACAGAAATTGCATCGGAATTAAATACAAAAGGCACAATGCCGACTTAAGTGCAAGAAGCTTGACTCTTCCTACTGTATATGTTGTGAACCATTCCATTGACACTATTTATAGATTCCGATGCTTCACGCCAGGTTTACTGTATTCCTTGGACCTTCTTATTAACGATGAAACACAGAAATTGCATCGGAATTAAATAGAAAAGGCACAATGAAGACTTAAGTACAAGAAGACTGACTCTTCTTACTGACTATGTTTTGAACCATTCCTGTGACACTAGTTATAGATTATAATGCTTCACTTAAGTTATACTGTATCCCTTGGACCTTCTTATTGACGATGAAACACAGAAATTGCATCGGAATTAAATAGAAAAGGCACAATGCCGACTTAAGTACAAGAAGACTGACTCTTCTTACTAACTATGTTTAGTACCATTCCTGTGACACTAGTTATAGATTCCGATGCTTCACTTCAGGTTTACT
Source organism: Schistocerca piceifrons (assembly GCF_021461385.2). Classification (NCBI taxonomy): domain Eukaryota; kingdom Metazoa; phylum Arthropoda; class Insecta; order Orthoptera; family Acrididae; genus Schistocerca; species Schistocerca piceifrons. Next base: position 301,991 of record NW_025728690.1, read on the forward strand.
GTATACCTTGGACTTTCTTATTGACGATGAAACACAGAAATTGCATCGGAAATAAAACCAAAAGCACAATGCCGACTTAAGTACAAGACGTCTGGACTCTTCTTACTGTCCTATGTTTTGAACCATTACTGTTACACTAGTTATAGATTCCGATGCTTCAATCCAGGTTTACAGTATCCTTGGACCCTTTTATTGACGATGAAACACAGAAATTGCGTCGGAATTAAATACAAAAGGCACATGCCGACTTAAGGACAAGAAGACTGACTGTCGTTACTGACTATGTTTCAACCATTCCTGTGACACTAGTTATAGATTCCGATGCTTCACTTCTGGTTTATTGTATCCCTTGGACCTTCTTATTGACGATGAACCACAGAAATTGCATCGGAATTAAATACAAAAGGCACAATGTCGACTTAAGTACAAGAAGGCTGACTCTTCTTACTGTCTATGTTTTGAACCATTCCTGTGAGACAAGTTATAGATTTCCGATGCTACAGTCCAGGTTTACTGTATCCCTTGGACCTTCTTATTGACGATGAAACACAGAATTGCATCGGAATTAAGTACAAAAAGCACAATGTCGTCTTAAGTACAAGAAGACTGACACTTCTTACTGTCTATATTTTGAACCATTCAGTGACACTAGTTATAGATTCCGATGCTTCACTTCAGGTTTACTGCATCCCTTGGACCTTTTTATTGACGATGAAACACAGAAATAGCATCGGAATTAAGTACAAAAGGCACAATGCCGGCTTCAGTACAAGACGTCTGACCCTTCTTACTGTCTATGTTTTTAACCATTACTGTGACACTAGTTATAGATTAAGATGCTTCACTCCAGGTTTACAGTATCCCTTGGACCCTCTTATGAGAATGAAACACAGAAATTGCATCGGAATTAAATACAAGAGTCACAATGCCGACTTATGGACAAGAAGACTGACTCTTCTTACAGACTATGTTTTGAACCATTCCTGTGACACTAGTTATAGATTCCGATGCTTCACTTCATGTTTACAGTATACTTTGGACCTTCTTATTGACGATGAAACACAGAAACTGCATCGGATTTAAATCCAAAAGGGACAATGCCGAATTAAGTACAAGAAGACTGACTCTTCCTACTGTCTATGTTTTGAATCATTCCTGTGACACTAGTTTTGGATTCCGATGCTTCACTTCAGGTTTACTGTATCCCACTAACCTTCATATTGACGATGAAACACAGAAATTGCATCGGAATTAAATACAAAAGGCACAATGCCGACTTAAGGACATGAAGACTGACTCTTCATACTGACTATGTTTTGAACCATTCCTGTCGAACTAGTTATAGATTCCGATGCTTCACTTCAGGTTTACTGTTTCCCTCTGACCTTCCTATTGACGATGAAACACAGAAATTGCATCGGAATTAAAACAAAAGGCACAATGCCGACTTAAGTACAAGAAGACTGACTCTTCTTACTGTCTATATTTTGAACCATTCCAGTGACACCAGTTATAGATTCCGATGCTTCACTTCAGGTTTACTGCATCCCTTGGACCTTTTTATTGACGATGAAACACAGAAATAGCATCGGAATTAAGTACAAAAGGCACAATGCCGGCTTCAGTACAAGACGTCTGACCCATCTTACTATGATTTGAACCATTACTGTGACACTAGTTATAGATTCCGATGCTTCACTCCAGGTTTACAGTATCCCTTGGACCTTCGTATTTACGATGAAACACAGAAATTGCATCGGAATTAAATACAAGAGGCACAATGCCGACTTAAGGACAAGAAGATTGACTCTTCTTATTGACTATGTTTTGAACCATTCCTGTGACACTAGTTATAGATTCTGATGCTTCACTTCAGGTTTATTGTTTCCCTCTGATCTTCCTATTGACGATGAAAAACAGAAATTGCATCGGAATTAAATACAAAAGGCACAATGCCGACCTCAAGTACAAGAAGACTGACTCTTCTTACTGTCTATGTTTGAACCATTCCTGTGACACTAGTTATAGATTCCGATGCTTCACTTCAGGTTTACTGTATCCCTTAGACCTTCTTATTGACGATGAAACACAGAAATTGCGTCGGAATTAAATACAAAAGGCAAATGCCGACTAAAGTACACGAAGACTGACACTTCTTACTGTCTATGCTTTGAACCATTCCTGTGACACAAGTCATAGATTCCGATGCTACACTCCAGGTTTACTGTATCCCTTGGACCTTCTCATTGACGATGAAACACAGAAATTGCATCGGAATTAAATACAAAATGCACAATGCCGACTTAAGGACAAGAAGACTAACTGTTCTTACTGACTATGTTTTGAAACATTCCTGTGACACTAGTTATAGTTTCCGATGCTTCACTTCAGGTTTATTGTATCCCTCTGACCTTCCTATTGACGACGAAACACAGAAATTGCATCGGAATTAAATACAAAAGGCACAATGCCGACTTAAGTACAAGAAGACTGACTCTTCTGACTGACCTATGTTTTGAACCATTCCTGTGGCACTAGTTATAGATTCCGATGCTTCACTTCAGGTTTACTGTATACCGTGGACCTTCTTACTGACGATGAAAACACAGAAATTGCATCGGATTTAAATACAAAACGGACAATGCCGACTTAAGTACAAGAAGACTGACTCTTCCTACTGTCTATGCTTTGAATCATTCCTGTGACACTAGTTTTGGATTCCGATGCTTCCACTTCAGGTTTACTGTATCACACTGACCTTCATATTGACGATGAAACACAGAAATTGCATCGGAATTAAATACAAAAGGCACAATGCCGGCTTCAGTACAAGACGTCTGACCCTTCTTACTATGTTTTGAACCATTACTGTGACACTAGTTATAGATTCCGATGCTTCACTCCAGGTTTACAGTATCCCTTGGACCTTCGTATTGACGATGAAACACAGAAATTGCATCGGAATTAAAATACAAGAGGCACAATGCCGACTTAAGGACAAGAAGATTGACTCTTCTTATTGACTATGTTTTGAACCATTCCTGTGACACTAGTTATAGATTCTGATGCTTCACTTCAGGTTTACTGTTTCCCTCTGATCTTCCTATTGACGATGAAAAACAGAAAATTGCATCGGAATTAAATACAAAAGGCTCAATGCCGACTTAAGTACAAGAAGACTGACTCTTCTTACTGTCTATGTTTGAACCATTCCTGTGACACTAGTTATAGATTCCGATGCTTCACTTCAGGTTTACTGTATCCCTTAGACCTTCTTATTGACGATGAAACACAGAATTGCGTCGGAATTAAATACAAAAGGCAAATGCCCGACTAAAGTACACGAAGACTGGCACTTCTTACTGTCTATGTTTTGAACCATTCCTGTGACACAAGTCATAGATTCCGATGCTACACTCCAGGTTTACTGTATCCCTTGGACCTTCTCATTGACGATGAAACACAGAAATTGCATCGGAATTAATACAAAAGGCACAATGCCGACTTAAGGACAAGAAGACTAACTGTTCTTACTGACTATGTTTTGAACCATTCCTGTGACACTAGTTATAGTTTCCGATGCTTCACTTCAGGTTTATTGTATCCCTCTGACCTTCCTATTGAAGACGAAACACAGAAATTGCATCGGAATTAAATACAAAAGGCACAATGCCGACCTTAAGTACAAGAAGACTGACTCTTCTTACTGACTATGTTTTGAACCATTCCTGTGGCACTAGTTATAGATTCTGATGCTTCACTTCAGGTTTACTGTATACCTTGGACCTTCTTATTGACGATGAAACACAGAAATTGCATCGGATTTAAATACAAAAGGGACAATGCCGACTTAAGTACAAGAAGACTGACTCTTCCTACTGTCTATGCTTTGAATCATTCCTGTGACACTAGTTTTTGGATTCCGATGCTTCACTTCAGGTTTACTGTATCACACTGACCTTCATATTGACGATGAAATACAGAAATTGCATCGGAATTAAATACAAAAGGCACAATGCCGGCTTCAGTACAAGACGTCTGACCCTTCTTACTATGTTTTGAACCATTACTGTGACACTAGTTATAGATTCCGATGCTTCAACTCCAGGTTTACAGTATCCCTTGGTCCTTCGTATTGACGATGAAACACAGAAATTGCATCGGAATTAAATACAAGAGGCACAATGCCGACTTAAGGACAAGAAGATTGACTCTTCTTATTGACTGTGTTTTGAACCATTCCTGTGACACTAGTTATAGATTCTGATGCTTCACTTCAGGTTTACTGTTTCCCTCTGATCTTCCTATTGACGATGAAAAACAGAAAATTGCATCGGAATTAAATACAAAAGGCACAATGCCGACTTAAGTACAAGAAGACTGACTCTTCTTACTGTCTATGTTTGAACCATTCCTGTGACACTAGTTATACATTCCGATGCTTCACTTCAGGTTTACTGTATCCCTTTGACCTTCTTATTTACGATGAAACACAGAAATTGCGTCGGAATTAAATACAAAAGGCAAATGCCGGCTACAGTACACGAAGACTGACACTTCTTACTGTCTATGCTTTGAACCATTCCTGTGACACAAGTCATAGATTCCGATGCTACACTCCAGGTTTACTGTATCCCTTGGACCTTCTCATTGACGATGAAACACAGAAATTGCATCGGAATTAAATACAAAAGGCACAATGCCGACTTAAGGACAAGAAGACTAACTGTTCTTACTGACTATGTTTTGAACCATTCCTGTGACACTAGTTATAGTTTCCGATGCTTCACTTCAGGTTTATTGTATCCCTCTGACCTTCCTATTGACGACGAAACACAGAAATTGCATCGGAATTAAATACAAAAGGCACAATGCCGACTTAAGTACAAGAAGACTGACTCTTCTTACTGACTATGTTTTGAACCATTCCTGTGGCACTAGTTATAGATTCCGATGCTTCACTTCAGGTTTACTGTATACCTTGGACCTTCTTATTGACGATGAAACACAGAAATTGCATCGGATTTAAATACAAAAGGGACAATGCCGACTTAAGTACAAGAAGACTGACTCTTCCTACTGTCTATGTTTTGAATCATTCCTGTGACACTAGTTTTGGATTCCGATGCTTCACTTCAGGTTTACTGTATCACACTGACCTTCATATTGACGATGAAACACAGAAATTGCGTCGGAATTAAATACAAAAGGCACAATGCCGACTTAAGGACAAGAAGACTGACTCTTCATACTGACTATGTTTTGAACCATTCCTGTGACACTAGTTATAGATTCCGATGCTTCACTTCAGGTTTACTGTTTCCCTCTGACCTTCCTATTGACGATGAAACACAGAAATTGCATCGGAATTAAATATAAAAGGCACAATGCCAACTTAAGTACAAGAAGACTGACTCTTCTTACTGTCTATATTTTGAACCATTCCAGTGACACTAGTTATAGATTCCGATGCTTCACTTCAGGTTTACTGTATGCCTTGGACCTTCTTATTGACGATGAAACACAGAAATTGCATCGGAAATAAATCTAAAAGGCACAATGCCGACTTAAGTTCAAGACGTCTGACTCTTCTTACTGTCTATGTTTGAACCATTACTGTGACACTAGTTATAGATTCCGATGCTTCACTATAGGTTTACAGTATCCCTTGGACGCCCTTATTGACGATGAAACACAGAAATTGCATCGGAATTAAATACAAGAGGCACAATGCCGACTTAAGTACAAGAAGATTGACTCTTCTTACTGACTATGATTTGAACCCATTCCTGTGACACTAGTTATAGATTCCGATGCTTCACTTCAGGATTACTGTATCCCTCTGACCTTCTTAGTGATGATGAAACATAGAAATTGCATCGGAATAAGATACAAAAGGCACAATGCCGACTTAAGTACAGGAAGACTGACTCTTCTCACTGTCTATGTTTTGAACCATTCCTGTGACACTAGTTATACATTCCGATGCTTCACTTCAGGTTTACTGTATCCCTTAGACCTTCTTATTGACGATGAAACACAGAAATTGCGTCGGAATTAAATACAAAAGGCAAATGCCGGCTACAGTACACGAAGACTGACACTTCTTACTGTCTATGCTTTGAACCATTCCTGTGACACAAGTCATAGATTCCGATGCTACACTCCAGGTTTACTGTATCCTTGGACCTTCTCATTGACGATGAAACACAGAAATTGGATAGGTATTAAATACAAAAGTCACAATGCCGACTTATGGACAAGAAGACTAACTGTTCTTACTGACTATGTTTTGAACCATTCCTGTGACACTAGTAATAGATTCCGATGCTTCACTTCAGGTTTATTGTATCCCTCTGACCTTCCTATTGAAGACGAAACACAGAAATTGCATCGGAATTAAATACAAAAGGCACAATGCCGACTTAAGTACAAGAAGACTGACTCTTCTTACTGACTATGTTTTGAACCATTCCTGTGGCACTAGTTATAGATTCTGATGCTTCACTTCAGGTTTACTGTATACCTTGGACCTTCTTATTGACGATGAAACACAGAAATTGCATCGGATTTAAATACAAAAGGGACAATGCCGACTTAAGTACAAGAAGACTGACTCTTCCTACTGTCTATGCTTTGAATCATTCCTGTGACACTAGTTTTGGATTCCGATGCTTCACTTCAGGTTTACTGTATCACACTGACCTTCATATTGACGATGAAATACAGAAATTGCATCGGAATTAAATACAAAAGGCACAATGCCGGCTTCAGTACAAGACGTCTGACCCTTCTTACTATGTTTTGAACCATTACTGTGACACTAGTTATAGATTCCGATGCTTCACTCCAGGTTTACAGTATCCCTTGGTCCTTCGTATTGACGATGAAACACAGAAATTGCATCGGAATTAAATACAAGAGGCACAATGCCGACTTAAGGACAAGAAGATTGACTCTTCTTATTGACTATGTTTTGAACCATTCCTGTGACACTAGTTATAGATTCTGATGCTTCACTTCAGGTTTACTGTCTCCCTCTGATCTTCCTATTGACGATGAAAAACAGAAATTGCATCGGAATTAAATACAAAAGGCACAATGCCGACTTAAGTAAAAGAAGACTGACTCTTCTTACTGTCTATGTTTGAACCATTCCTGTGACACTAGTTATACATTCCGATGCTTCACTTCAGGTTTACTGTATCCCTTAGACCTTCTTATTGACGATGAAACACAGAAATTGCGTCGGAATTAAATACAAAAGGCAAATGCCGGCTACAGTACACGAAGACTGACACTTCTTACTGTCTATGCTTTGAACCATTCCTGTGACACAAGTCATAGATTCCGATGCTACACTCCAGGTTTACTGTATCCCTTGGACCTTCTCATTGACGATGAAACACAGAAATTGCATCGGAATTAAATACAAAAGGCACAATGCCGACTTAAGGACAAGAAGACTAACTGTTCTTACTGACTATGTTTTGAACCATTCCTGTGACACTAGTTATAGTTTCCGATGCTTCACTTCAGGTTTATTGTATCCCTCTGACCTTCCTATTGACGACGAAACACAGAAATTGCATCGGAATTAAATACAAAAGGCACAATGCCGACTTAAGTACAAGAAGACTGACTCTTCTTACTGACTATGTTTTGAACCATTCCTGTGGCAATAGTTATAGATTCCGATGCTTCACTTCAGGTTTACTGTATACCTTGGACCTTCTTATTGACGATGAAACACAGAAATTGCATCGGATTTAAATACAAAAGGGACAATGCCGACTTAAGTACAAGAAGACTGACTCTTCCTACTGTCTATGTTTTGAATCATTCCTGTGACACTAGTTTTGGATTCCGATGCTTCACTTCAGGTTTACTGTATCACACTGACCTTCATATTGACGATGAAACACAGAAATTGCGTCGGAATTAAATACAAAAGGCACAATGCCGACTTAAGGACAAGAAGACTGACTCTTCATACTGACTATGTTTTGAACCATTCCTGTGACACTAGTTATAGATTCCGATGCTTCACTTCAGGTTTACTGTTTCCCTCTGACCTTCCTATTGACGATGAAACACAGAAATTGCATCGGAATTAAATATAAAAGGCACAATGCCAACTTAAGTACATGAAGACTGACTCTTCTTACTGTCTATATTTTGAACCATTCCAGTGACACTAGTTATAGATTCCGATGCTTCACTTCAGGTTTACTGTATGCCTTGGACCTTCTTATTGACGATGAAACACAGAAATTGCATCGGAAAGAAATCTAAAAGGCACAATGCCGACTTAAGTTCAAGACGTCTGACTCTTCTTACTGTCTATGTTTGAACCATTACTGTGACACTAGTTATAGATTCCGATGCTTCACTATAGGTTTACAGTATCCCTTGGACGCCCTTATTGACGATGAAACACAGAAATTGCATCGGAATTAAATACAAGAGGCACAATGCCGACTTAAGTACAAGAAGATTGACTCTTCTTACTGACTATGATTTGAACCATTCCTGTGACACTAGTTATAGATTCCGATGCTTCACTTCAGGATTACTGTATCCCTCTGACCTTCTTAGTGATGATGAAACATAGAAATTGCATCGGAATAAGATACAAAAGGCACAATGCCGACTTAAGTACAGGAAGACTGACTCTTCTCACTGTCTATGTTTTGAACCATTCCTGTGACACTAGTTATAGATTCCGATGCTCACTTCAGGTTTACTGTATCCCTCAGACCTTCTTATTGACGATGAAACACAGAAATTGTGTCGGAATTAAATACAAAAGGCAAATGCCGACTAAAGTACACGAAGACTGACACTTCTTACTGTCTATGTTTTGAACCATTCCTGTGACACAAGTTATAGATTCCGATGCTACACTCCAGGTTTACTGTATCCTTGGACCTTCTCATTGACGATGAAACACAGAAATTGGATAGGTATTAAATACAAAAGTCACAATGCCGACTTATGGACAAGAAGACTAACTGTTCTTACTGACTATGTTTTGAACCATTCCTGTGACACTAGTAATAGATTCCGATGCTTCACTTCAGGTTTATTGTATCCCTCTGACCTTCCTATTGACGACGAAACACAGAAATTGCGTCGGAATTAAATACAAAAGGCACAATGCCGACTTAAGTACAAGAAGACTGACTCCTCTTACTGTCTATGATATGAACCATTCCTGTGACACTAGTTTTAGATTCCGATGCTTCACTCCAGGTTTACTGTATCCCTTGGACCTACTTATGGACGATGAAACACAGTAATTGAATCGGAATGAAATAGAAAAGTCATAATGCCGTCTTAAGTACAAGCAGACTAACTCTTCTTACTGACTATGTTTTGAACCATTCCTGTGACACTAGTTATAGATTCCGATGCTTCACTTCTGGTTTACTGTATACATTGGACCTTCTTATTGACGATGAAACACAGAAATTGCATCGGATTTAAATACAAAAGGGACAACGCCGACTTAAGTACAAGAAGACTGACTCTTCCTACTGTCTATGTTTTGAATCATTTCTGTGACACTAGTTTTGGATTCCGATGCTTCACTTCAGGTTTACTGTATCTCACTGACCTTCATATTGACGATGAAACACAGAAATTGCATCGGAATTAAATACAAAAGGCACAATGCCGACTTAAGGACAAGAAGACTGACTCTTCATACTGACTATGTTTTGAACCACTCCTGTGACACTAGTTATAGATTCCGATGCTTCACTTGAGGTTTACTGTTTCCCTCTGACCTTCCTATTGACGATGAAACACAGAAATTGCATCGGAATTAAATATAAAAGGCACAATGCCAACTTAAGTACAAGAAGACTGACTCTTCTCACTGTCTATATTTTGAACCATTCCAGTGCCACTAGTTATAGATTCCGATGCTTCACTTCAAGTTTACTGTATGCCTTGGACCTTCTTATTGACGATGAAACACAGAAATTGCATCGGAAATAAATCCAAAAGGCACAATGCCGACTTAAGTTCAAGACGTCTGACTCTTCTTACTGTCTATGTTTTGAACCATTACTGTGGCACTAGTTATAGATTCCGATGCTTCACTATAGGTTTACAGTATCCCTTGGACGCTCTTATTGACGATGAAACACAGAAATTGCATCGGAAATTAAATACAAGAGGCACAATGACGACTTAAGTACAAGAAGATTGACTCTTCTTACTGACTATGTTTTGAACCATTCCTGTGACACTAGTTATAGATTCCGATGCTTCACTTCAGGATTACTGTATCCCTCTGACCTTCTTAGTGATGATGAAACATAGAAATTGCATCGGAATAAGATACAAAAGGCACAATGCCGACTTAAGTACAGGAAGACTGACTCTTCTCACTGTCTATGTTTTGAACCATTCCTGTGACACTAGTTATAGATTCCGATGCTCACTTCAGGTTTACTGTATCCCTTAGACCTTCTTATTGACGATGAAACACAGAAATTGTGTCGTAATTAAATACAAAAGGCAAATGACGACTAAGTACACGAAGACTGACACTTCTTACTGTCTATGATTTGAACCATTCCTGTGACACAAGTTATAGATTCCGATGCTTCACTCCAGGTTTACTGTATCCCTTGGACCTACTTATTGACGATGAAACACAGAAATTGCATCGGAATTAAATACAAGAGGCACAATACCGGACTTAAGGACAAGAAGATTGACTCTTCGTACTGACTATGTTTTGAACCATTCCTGTGACACTAGTTATAGATTCCGATGCTTCACTTCAGGTTTACTGTTTTCCCTCTGACCTTCCTATTGACGATGAAAAACAGAAATTGCATCGGAATTATATACAAAAGGCACAATGCCGACTTAAGTACAACAAGACTGACTCTGCTTACTGTCTATGTTTGAACCATTCCTGTGACACTAGTTATAGATTCCGATGCTTCACTTCTGGATTACTGTATCCCTCTGACCCTCTTAGTGATGATGAAACATAGAAATCGCATCGGAATAACATACAAAAAGGCAAATGCCGACTAAAGTACACGAAGACTGAAACATTCCTGTGACACAAGTTATAGATTCCGATGCTACACTCCAGGTTTACTGTATCCCTTGGACCTACTCATTGACGATGAAACACAGAAATTGCATCGGAATTAAATGCAAAAGGCACAATGCCGACTTAAGGACAAGAAGACTAACTGTTCTAACTGACTATGTTTCGAACCATTCCTGTGACACTAGTTATTGATTCCGATGCTTCACTTCAGGTTTATTGTATCCCTCTGACCTTCTTATTGACGATGAAACACAGAAATTGAATCGGAATTAAATAGAAAAGTCACAATGCCGTCTTAAGTACAAGAAGACTGACTCTTCTTACTGACTATGTTTTGAACCATTCCTGTGACACTAGTTATAGATTCCGATGCTTCACTTCAGGTTTACTGTATACCTTGGACCTTCTTATTGACGATGTCCGCCCCAGTAGCTGAGTGGTCAGCGTGACGGATTGCCGTCCTCTGGGCCCGGGTTCGATTCCCGGCTGGGTCGGATATTTTCTCCGCTCAGGGATTGGCTGTTGTGTTGTGTTCATCATCATTTCATCCCCATCCAGCGTGCAGGTCGCCCAATGTGGTGCCGAATGTAAAAAGACCTGCGATATGGCGGCCGGACATGCCTCGCGAGGGGCCTCCCGGCCAATGACACCAAACGCTCATTTCCATTTCCGTTGACGATGAAACACAGAAATTGCATCGGATTTAAATACAAAAGGGAGAATGCCGACTTAAGTACAAGAAGACTGACTCTTCGTACTGTCTATGTTTTTTATCATTCCTGTGACACTAGTTTTGGATTCCGATGCTTCACTTCAGGTTTACTGTATCCCACTGACCTTCATATTGACGATGAAACACAGAAATAGCATGGGAATTAAATACAAATAGCACAATGCCGACTTAAGGACAAGAAGACTGACTCTTCGTACTGACTATGTTTTGAACCATTCCTGTGACACTAGTAATAGATTCCGATGCTTCACTTCAGGTTTACTGTTTCCCTCTGACCTTCCTATTGACGATGAAACACAGAAATTGCATCGGAATTAGATACAAAGAGGCACAATGCCGACTTAAGTACAAGAAGACTGACTCTTCTTACTGTCTATATTTTGAACCATTCCAGTGACACCAATGATAGATTCCGATGCTTCACTATAGGTTTACAGTATCCCTTGGACCCTCTTATTGACGATGAAACACAGAAATTGCATCGGAATTAAATACAAGAGGCACACTGCCGACTTAAGGACAAGAAGATTGACCTCTTCTAACTGACTATGTTTTGAACCATTCCTGTGACACTAGTTATAGATACCGATGCTTCACTTCAGGATTACTGTTTCCCTCTGACCTTCCTATTGACGATGAAAAACAGAAATTGCATCAGAATTATATACAAAAAGCACAATGCCGACTTAAGTACAAGAAGACTCACTCTTCTTACTGTCTATGTTTGAACCATTCCTGTGACACTAGTTATAGATTCCGATGCTTCACTTCAGGTTTCCTGCATCCCTCTGACCTTCTTATTGCCGGTGAAACACAGAGATTGCATCGGAATTAAATACGAAATGCACAATGCCAACTTAAGTACAAGAAGATTGACTCTTCTTACTGACTATGTTTTGAACCATTCCTGTGACACTAGTTATAGATTCCGATTGCTTCACTGTCGGGATTACTGTATCCCTCTGACCTTGTTAGTGATGATGAAACACAGAAATTGCATCGGAATAAGATACAAAAGGCACAATGCCGACTTAAGTTCAGGAAGACTGACTCTTCTCACTGTCTATATTTTGAACCATTCCTGTGACACTAGTTATAGATTCCGATGCTTCACTTCAGGTTTACTGTATCCCTTAGACCATCTTATTGACGATGAAACACAGAAATTGCGTCGGAATTAAATACAAAAGGCAAATGCCGACTAAAGTACACGAAGACTGACACTTCTTACTGTCTATGCTTTGAACCATTCCTGTGACACAAGTTATAGACTCCGATGCTACACTCCAGGTTTACTGTATCCCTTGGACCTTCTTATTGACGATGAGACACAGAAATTGCATCGGAATTAGATACAAAAGGCACAATGCCGACTTAAGGACAAGAAGACTAACTGTTCTTACTGACTATGTTTTGAACCATTCCTGTGACAGTAGTTATAGATTCCGATGCTTCACTTCAGGTTTCCTGTATCCCTTTGACCTTCTTATTGCCGGTGAAACACAGAAATTGTATCGGAATTAAATGTGAAAGGCACAATGCCAACTTATGTACAAGAAGTCTGACTCTTCTTACTGACTATGTTTTGAACGATTCCTGTGACACTAGTTAGAGATTCCGATGCTTCACTTCAGGTTTACTGTATCCCTCCGACCTTCTTATTGACGATGAAACACAGAAACTGCATCGAAATGAAATAGAAAAGGCACAATTCCGACTTAAGTACAAGAAGGCTGACCCTTCTTACTGTCTATGTTTTGAACCATTCCTATGACACTACTTGCACATTCTGATGCTTGACTTCAGGTTCACTGTATCCCTTGGACCTTCTTATTGACGATGAAACACAGAAATTGCATCAGAATTAAATACAAAATGCACAATGCCGACTTAAGGACAAGAAGACTGACTCTTCTTACTGACTATGTTCTGAACCATTCCTGTGACACTTGCTATAGATTCCGATGCTTCACATCTGGTATACTGCATCCCTCAGACCTTCTTATTGACGATGAAACACAGATATTGCATCGGAATTAAATACAAAAGGCACAATGCCGACTTAAGTACAAGAAGACTGACTCTTCTTACTGTCTATGTTGTGAACCATTCCATTGACACTAGTTATAGATTCCGATGCTTCACTCCAGGTTTACTGTATCCCTCTGACCTTCTTATTGACGAGGAAACACAGAAATTGTATCGGAATTAAATAGAAAAGCCACAATGCTTACTTAAGTACAAGAAGACTGGCTCTTCTTATTGTCTACGTTTTAATCCGTTCCTGTGACACTAGTTATAGATTCCGATGCATCACTCCAGGTTTACTGTATCCCTTGGACCTTGTTATTGACGATGAAATACAGAAATTGCATCGGAACTAAATAGAAAAGGCACAATGCCGACTTAAGTACAAGAAGACTGACTCTTTCTACTGTCTATGTTTTGAACCATTCCTGTGACACTAGTTATGGATTCCGATGCTTCACTTCAGGTTTACTGTATCCCTTGGACCTTCTTATTGACGATGAAACACAGAAATTGCATCGGAATTAAATACATAAGGCACAATGCCGACTTAAGTACATGAAGACCGACTCTCCTACTGACTATTATTTGAACCATTCCTGTGACACTAGTTATAGATTCCGATGCTTCACTTCAGGTTTACTGTATCCCTCTGACCTTCGTATTGACGAGGAAACACAGAAAATGAATCGGAATTAAATTGAAACGTTACAATGCCTATTTAAGTACAAGAAGACTGACTCTTCTTACTGACTACGTTTTGAACCATTCCTGTGACACTTGTTATAGATTCCGATGCATGGCTTCAGTTTTACTGTATCCCTTGGACCTTGTTATTGACGATGAAAACACAGAAATTGCATCGGAATTAAATACAAAAGGCACAATGCCTACTTAAGGACAAGAAGACTGACTCTTCTTACTGACTATGTTTTGAACCATTCCTGTGACACTAGCTAAAGATGCCGATGCTTCACTTCAGGTTTCCAGCATCCCTCTGACCTTCTTATTGCCGGTGTAATACAGAAATTGCATCGGAATTAAATACGAAATGCACAATGCCATCTTAGGTACAAGAAGATTGATTCTTCTTACTGACTATGTTTTGAACGATTCCTGTGACACTAGTTAGAGATTCCGTTGCTTCTCTTCAGGTTTACTGTATCCCTCTGACCTTCTTATTGACGATGAAACACAGAAACTGCATCGAAATGAAATAGAAAATGCACAATTCCGACTTAAGTACAAGAAGGCTGACCCTTCTTACTGTCTATGTTTTGAACCATTCCTATGACACTACTTGTACATTCCGATGCTTCACTTCAGGTTCACTGTATCCCTTGGACCTTCTTATTGACGATGAAACACAGAAATTGCATCAGAATTAAATACAAAAGGCACAATGCCGACTTAAGGAGAAGAAGACTGACTCTTATTACTGACCATGTTTTGAACCATTCCTGTGACACTAGCTATAGATTCCGATGCTTCACATCTGGTATACTGTATCCCTCAGACCTTCTTATTGACGATGAAACACAGAAATTGCATCGGAATTAAGTACAAAAGGCACAATGCCGACTTAAGTACAAGAAGCTTGACTCTTCCTACTGTCTATGTTGTGAACCATTCCATTGACACTAGTTATAGATTCCGATGCTTCACTCCAGGTTTACTGTATCCCTTGGACCTTCTTATTGACGATGAAACACAGAAATTGCATCGGAATTAAATAGAAAAGGCACAATGAAGACTTAAGTACAAGAAGACTGACTCTTCTTACTGACTATGTTTTGAACCATTCCTGTGACACTAGTTATATATTTTAATGATTCACTTAAGGTTTACTGTATCCCTTGGACCTTCTTATTGACGATGAAACACAGAAATTGCATCGGAATTAAATAGAAAAGGCACAATGCCGACTTAAATACAAGAAGATTGACTCTTCTTACTAACTATGTTTTTAACCATTCCTGTGACACTAGTTATAGATTCCGATGCATCACTTCGGGTTTACTGTATATCTTGGACCTTCTTATTGACGATGAAACACAGAAATTGCATCGGAATTAAATACAAAAGGCACAATGCCGACTTAAGTACAAGAAGACTGACTCTTCTTACTAACTATGTTTTGAACCATTCCTGTGACACTAGTTATAGATTCCGATGCTTCAGTTAAGGTTTACTGTATACCTTGGACCTTCATATTGACAATGAAACACAGAAATGGCATTGGAATAGAATACAGAAGGCACAGTGCCGACTTAAATCCAAGAAGACTGACTCTTCTTACTGACTATGTTTTGAACCATTCCTGTGACACTAGTTTTGGATTCCGATGCGTCACTTCAGGTTTACTGTATCCCTCTGACTTTCTTATTGACGATGAAACACAGAAATTGCATCGGAATGAAATACAAAAGGCACAATGCCGACCTAAGTACAAGAAGACTGACTCTTCCTACTGTCTATGTTTTGAACCATTCCTGTGACACTAGCTATAGATTCCGATGCTTCACTTCAGGTTTACTGTATCCCTCTGACCGTATTGCCGATGAAACTCAGAAATTGCATCGGAATTAAATACAAAAGGCACAATGCCGACTTAGGGACAAGAAGACTGACTCTTCTTACTGACTATGTTTTGAACCATTCCTGTGACACTAGTTATAGATTCCGATGCTTCACTTGAGGTTTACTGTTTCCCTTGGACCTTCTTATTGACGATGAAACACAGAAATTGCATCGGAATTAAATACAAAAGAAACAATGCCGACTTAAGTACAAGAAGACTGACTCTTTTACTGTCTATGATTTGAACCGTTTCTGTGACACTATTTATGGAGTCCGATGCTTCACTTCAGGTTTACTGTATCCCTTGGGCCTTCTTAATGCCGGTGAAACACAGAAATAGCATCGGAAATAAATACGAAATGCACAATGCCAACTTAAGTACAAGAAGATTGACTCTTCTTACTGACTATGTTTTGAACCATTCCTGTGACACTAGTTATAGATTCTGATGCTTCACTTCAGGTTTACTGTATCCCTTAGACCATCTTATTGACGATGAAACACAGAAATTGCATCGGAACTAAATACAAAAGGCAAATGCCGACTTAAGTACACGAAGACTGACTCTTCTTACTGTCTATGTTTTGAACCATTCCTGTGACACAAGTTATAGATTCCGATGCTACACTCCATGTTTACTGTATCCCTTGGACCTTCTCACTGACGATGAAACACAGAAATTGCATCGGAATTAAATACATAAGGCACAATGCGGACTTAAGGACAAGAAGGCTGACTGTTCCTACTGACTATGATTTGAACCATTCCTGTGACACTAGGTGGAGATTCCGATGCTTCACTTCAGGTTTATTGTATCCCTCTGACCCTCCTATTGAGGACGAAACCGAGAAATTGCATGGGAATTAAATAGAAAAGGCACAATGCCGACTTAAGTGCAAGAAGACTGACTCCTCCTACTGTCTATGTTTTGAACCATTCTTGTGAAACTAGTTTTAGATTCCGATGCTTCTCTCCAGATTTACTGTATCCCTTGTACCTTCTTATTGACGATGAAACACAGAAATTGCATCGGAATTAAATACATAAGGCACAATGCCGACTTAAGTACATGAAGACCGACTCTTCCTACTGACTATGCTTTGAACCATTCCTGTGACACTTGCTATAGATTCCGATGCTTCACATCTGGTATACTGCATCCCTCAGACCTTCTTATTGACGATGAAACACAGATATTGCATCGGAATTAAATACAAAAGGCACAATGCCGACTTAAGTACAAGAAGACTGACTCTTCTTACTGTCTATGTTGTGAACCATTCCATTGACACTAGTTATAGATTCCGATGCTTCACTCCAGGTTTACTGTATCCCTCTGACCTTCTTATTGACGAGGAAACACAGAAATTGTATCGGAATTAAATAGAAAAGCCACAATGCTTACTTAAGTACAAGAAGACTGGCTCTTCTTATTGTCTACGTTTTGATCCGTTCCTGTGACACTAGTTATAGATTCCGATGCATCACTCCAGGTTTACTGTATCCCTTGGACCTTGTTATTGACGATGAAATACAGAAATTGCATCGGAACTAAATAGAAAAGGCACAATGCCGACTTAAGTACAAGAAGACTGACTCTTTCTACTGTCTATGTTTTGAACCATTCCTGTGACACTAGTTATGGATTCCGATGCTTCACTTCAGGTTTACTGTATCCCTTGGACCTTCTTATTGACGATGAAACACAGAAATTGCATCGGAATTAAATACATAAGGCACAATGCCGACTTAAGTACATGAAGACCGACTCTCCTACTGACTATTATTTGAACCATTCCTGTGACACTAGTTATAGATTCCGATGCTTCACTTCAGGTTTACTGTATCCCTCTGACCTTCTTATTGACGAGGAAACACAGAAAATGAATCGGAATTAAATTGAAACGTTACAATGCCTATTTAAGTACAAGAAGACTGACTCTTCTTACTGACTACGTTTTGAACCATTCCTGTGACACTTGTTATAGATTCCGATGCATGGCTTCAGTTTTACTGTATCCCTTGGACCTTGTTATTGACGATGTAACACAGAAATTGCATCGGAATTAAATACAAAAGGCACAATGCCTAATTAAGGACAAGAAGACTGACTCTTCTTACTGACTATGTTTTGAACCATTCCTGTGACACTAGCTAAAGATGCCGATGCTTCACTTCAGGTTTCCTGCATCCCTCTGACCTTCTTATTGCCGGTGTAATACAGAAATTGCATCGGAATTAAATACGAAATGCACAATGCCATCTTAGGTACAAGAAGATTGATTCTTCTTACTGACTATGTTTTGAACGATTCCTATGACACTACTTAGAGATTCCGCTGCTTCTCTTCAGGTTTACTGTATCCCTCTGACCTTCTTATTGACGATGAAACACAGAAACTGCATCGAAATGAAATAGAAAATGCACAATTCCGACTTAAGTACAAGAAGGCTGACCCTTCTTACTGTCTATGTTTTGAACCATTCCTATGACACTACTTGTACATTCCGATGCTTCACTTCAGGTTCACTGTATCCCTTGGACCTTCTTATTGACGATGAAACACAGAAAATTGCATCAGAATTAAATACAAAAGGCACAATGCCCGACTTAAGGAGAAGAAGACTGACTCTTATTACTGACTATGTTTTGAACCATTCCTGTGACACTAGCTATAGATTCCGATGCTTCACATCTGGTATACTGTATCCCTCAGACCTTCTTATTGACGATGAAACACAGAAATTGCATCGGAATTAAGTACAAAAGGCACAATGCCGACTTAAGTACAAGAAGCTTGACTCTTCCTACTGTCTATGTTGTGAACCATTCCATTGACACTAGTTATAGATTCCGATGCTTCACTCCAGGTTTACTGTATCCCTTGGACCTTCTTATTGACGATGAAACACAGAAATTGCATCGGAATTAAATAGAAAAGGCACAATGAAGACTTAAGTACAAGAAGACTGACTCTTCTTACTGACTATGTTTTGAACCATTCCTGTGACACTAGTTATATAATTTTAATGATTCACTTAAGGTTTACTGTATCCCTTGGACCTTCTTATTGACGATGAAACACAGAAATTGCATCAGAATTAAATAGATAAGGTACAATGCCGACTTAAATACAAGAGATTGACTCTTCTTACTAACTATGTTTTTAACCATTCCTGTGACACTAGTTATAGATTCCGATGCATCACTTCAGGTTTACTGTATATCTTGGACCTTCTTATTGACGATGAAACACAGAAATTGCATCGGAATTAAATACAAAAGGCACAATGCCGACTTAAGTACAAGAAGACTGACTCTTCTTACTAACTATGTTTTGAACCACTCCTGTGACACTAGTTATAGATTCCGATGCTTCAGTTAAGGTTTACTGTATACCTTGGACCTTCATATTGACAATGAAACACAGAAATGGCATTGGAATTGAATACAGAAGGCACAGTGCCGACTTAAATCCAAGAAGACTGACTCTTCTTACTGACTATGGTTTGAACCATTCCTGTGACACTAGTTTTGGATTCCGATGCGTCACTTCAGGTTTACTGTATCCCTCTGACTTTCTTATTGACGATGAAACACAGAAATTGCATCGGAATGAAATACAAAAGGCACAATGCCGACCTAACTACAAGAAGACTGACTCTTCCTACTGTCTATGTTTTGAACCATTCCTGTGACACTAGCTATAGATTCCGATGCTTCACTTCAGGTTTACTGTATCCCTCTGACCGTATTGCCGATGAAACTCAGAAATTGCATCGGAATTAAATACAAAAGGCACAATGCCGACTTAGGGACAAGTAGACTGACTCTTCTTACTGACTATGTTTTGAACCATTCCTGTGACACTAGTTATAGATTCCGATGCTTCACTTGAGGTTTACTGTTTCCCTTGGACCTTCTTATTGACGATGAAACACAGAAATTGCATCGGAATTAAATACAAAAGAAACAATGCCGACTTAAGTACAAGAAGACTGACTCTTTTACTGTCTATGATTTGAACCGTTTCTGTGACACTATTTATGGAGTCCGATTCTTCACTTCAGGTTTACTGTATCCCTTGGGCCTTCTTAATGCCGGTGAAACACAGAAATAGCATCGGAAATAAATACGAAATGCACAATGCCAACTTAAGTACAAGAAGATTGACTCTTCTTACTGACTATGTTTTGAACCATTCCTGTGACACTAGTTATAGATTCTGATGCTTCACTTCAGGTTTACTGTATCCCTTAGACCATCTTATTGACGATGAAACACAGAAATTGCATCGGAACTAAATACAAAAGGCAAATGCCGACTTAAGTACACGAAGACTGACTCTTCTTACTGTCTATGTTTTGAACCATTCCTGTGACACAAGTTATAGATTCCGATGCTACACTCCATGTTTACTGTATCCCTTGGACCTTCTCACTGACGATGAAACACAGAAATTGCATCGGAATTAAATACATAAGGCACAATGCGGACTTAAGGACAAGAAGGCTGACTGTTCCTACTGACTATGATTTGAACCATTCCTGTGACACTAGGTGGAGATTCCGATGCTTCACTTCAGGTTTATTGTATCCCTCTGACCCTCCTATTGAGGACGAAACCGAGAAATTGCATGGGAATTAAATAGAAAAGGCACAATGCCGACTTAAGTGCAAGAAGACTGACTCCTCCTACTGTCTATGTTTTGAACCATTCTTGTGAAACTAGTTTTAGATTCCGATGCTTCACTCCAGATTTACTGTATCCCTTGTACCTTCTTATTGACGATGAAACACAGAAATTGCATCGGAATTAAATACATAAGGCACAATGCCGACTTAAGTACATGAAGACCGACTCTTCCTACTGACTATGCTTTGAACCATTCCTGTGACACTTGCTATAGATTCCGATGCTTCACATCTGGTATACTGCATCCCTCAGACCTTCTTATTGACGATGAAACACAGATATTGCATCGGAATAAAATACAAAAGGCACAATGCCGACTTAAGTACAAGAAGACTGACTCTTCTTACTGTCTATGTTGTGAACCATTCCATTGACACTAGTTATAGATTCCGATGCTTCACTCCAGGTTTACTGTATCCCTCTGACCTTCTTATTGACGAGGAAACACAGAAATTGTATCGGAATTAAATAGAAAAGCCACAATGCTTACTTAAGTACAAGAAGACTGGCTCTTCTTATTGTCTACGTTTTGATCCGTTCCTGTGACACTAGTTATAGATTCCGATGCATCACTCCAGGTTTACTGTATCCCTTGGACCTTGTTATTGACGATGAAATACAGAAATTGCATCGGAACTAAATAGAAAAGGCACAATGCCGACTTAAGTACAAGAAGACTGACTCTTTCTACTGTCTATGTTTTGAACCATTCCTGTGACACTAGTTATGGATTCCGATGCTTCACTTCAGGTTTACTGTATCCCTTGGACCTTCTTATTGACGATGAAACACAGAAATTGCATCGGAATTAAATACATAAGGCACAATGCCGACTTAAGTACATGAAGACCGACTCTCCTACTGACTATTATTTGAACCATTCCTGTGACACTAGTTATAGATTCCGATGCTTCACTTCAGGTTTACTGTATCCCTCTGACCTTCTTATTGACGAGGAAACACAGAAAATGAATCGGAATTAAATTGAAACGTTACAATGCCTATTTAAGTACAAGAAGACTGACTCTTCTTACTGACTACGTTTTGAACCATTCCTGTGACACTTGTTATAGATTCCGATGCATGGCTTCAGTTTTACTGTATCCCTTGGACCTTGTTATTGACGATGAAACACAGAAATTGCATCGGAATTAAATACAAAAGGCACAATGCCTACTTAAGGACAAGAAGACTGACTCTTCTTACTGACTATGTTTTGAACCATTCCTGTGACACTAGCTAAAGATGCCGATGCTTCACTTCAGGTTTCCTGCATCCCTCTGACCTTCTTATTGCCGGTGTAATACAGAAATTGCATCGGAATTAAATACGAAATGCACAATGCCATCTTAGGTACAAGAAGATTGATTCTTCTTACTGACTATGTTTTGAACGATTCCTATGACACTACTTAGAGATTCCGTTGCTTCTCTTCAGGTTTACTGTATCCCTCTGACCTTCTTATTGACGATGAAACACAGAAACTGCATCGAAATGAAATAGAAAATGCACAATTCCGACTTAAGTACAAGAAGGCTGACCCTTCTTACTGTCTATGTTTTGAACCATTCCTATGACACTACTTGTACATTCCGATGCTTCACTTCAGGTTCACTGTATCCCTTGGACCTTCTTATTGACGATGAAACACAGAAATTGCATCAGAATTAAATACAAAAGGCACAATGCCGACTTAAGGAGAAGAAGACTGACTCTTATTACTGACTATGTTTTGAACCATTCCTGTGACACTAGCTATAGATTCCGATGCTTCACATCTGGTATACTGTATCCCTCAGACCTTCTTATTGACGATGAAACACAGAAATTGCATCGGAATTAAGTACAAAAGGCACAATGCCGACTTAAGTACAAGAAGCTTGACTCTTCCTACTGTCTATGTTGTGAACCATTCCATTGACACTAGTTATAGATTCCGATGCTTCACTCCAGGTTTACTGTATCCCTTGGACCTTCTTATTGACGATGAAACACAGAAATTGCATCGGAATTAAATAGAAAAGGCACAATGAAGACTTAAGTACAAGAAGACTGACTCTTCTTACTGACTATGTTTTGAACCATTCCTGTGACACTAGTTATATATTTTAATGATTCACTTAAGGTTTACTGTATCCCTTGGACCTTCTTATTGACGATGAAACACAGAAATTGCATCGGAATTAAATAGAAAAGGCACAATGCCGACTTAAATACAAGAAGATTGACTCTTCTTACTAACTATGTTTTTAACCATTCCTGTGACACTAGTTATAGATTCCGATGCATCACTTCAGGTTTACTGTATATCTTGGACCTTCTTATTGACGATGAAACACAGAAATTGCATCGGAATTAAATACAAAAGGCACAATGCCGACTTAAGTACAAGAAGACTGACTCTTCTTACTAACTATGTTTTGAACCACTCCTGCGACACTAGTTATAGATTCCGATGCTTCAGTTAAGGTTTACTGTATACCTTGGACCTTCATATTGACAATGAAACACAGAAATGGCATTGGAATTGAATACAGAAGGCACAGTGCCGACTTAAATCCAAGAAGACTGACTCTTCTTACTGACTATGTTTTGAACCATTCCTGTGACACTAGTTTTGGATTCCGATGCGTCACTTCAGGTTTACTGTATCCCTCTGACTTTCTTATTGACGATGAAACACAGAAATTGCATCGGAATGAAATACAAAAGGCACAATGCCGACCTAACTACAAGAAGACTGACTCTTCCTACTGTCTATGTTTTGAACCATTCCTGTGACACTAGCTATAGATTCCGATGCTTCACTTCAGGTTTACTGTATCCCTCTGACCGTATTGCCGATGAAACTCAGAAATTGCATCGGAATTAAATACAAAAGGCACAATGCCGACTTAGGGACAAGAAGACTGACTCTTCTTACTGACTATGTTTTGAACCATTCCTGTGACACTAGTTATAGATTCCGATGCTTCACTTGAGGTTTACTGTTTCCCTTGGACCTTCTTATTGACGATGAAACACAGAAATTGCATCGGAATTAAATACAAAAGAAACAATGCCGACTTAAGTACAAGAAGACTGACTCTTTTACTGTCTATGATTTGAACCGTTTCTGTGACACTATTTATGGAGTCCGATTCTTCACTTCAGGTTTACTGTATCCCTTGGGCCTTCTTAATGCCGGTGAAACACAGAAATAGCATCGGAAATAAATACGAAATGCACAACGCCAACTTAAGTACAAGAAGATTGACTCTTCTTACTGACTATGTTTTGAACCATTCCTGTGACACTAGTTATAGATTCTGATGCTTCACTTCAGGTTTACTGTATCCCTTAGACCATCTTATTGACGATGAAACACAGAAATTGCATCGGAACTAAATACAAAAGGCAAATGCCGACTTAAGTACACGAAGACTGACCCTTCTTACTGTCTATGTTTTGAACCATTCCTGTGACACAAGTTATAGATTCCGATGCTACACTCCATGTTTACTGTATCCCTTGGACCTTCTCACTGACGATGAAACACAGAAATTGCATCGGAAATAAATACATAAGGCACAATGCGGACTTAAGGACAAGAAGGCTGACTGTTCCTACTGACTATGATTTGAACCATTCCTGTGACACTAGGTGGAGATTCCGATGCTTCACTTCAGGTTTATTGTATCCCTCTGACCCTCCTATTGAGGACGAAACCGAGAAATTGCATGGGAATTAAATAGAAAAGGCACAATGCCGACTTAAGTGCAAGAAGACTGACTCCTCCTACTGTCTATGTTTTGAACCATTCTTGTGAAACTAGTTTTAGATTCCGATGCTTCACTCCAGATTTACTGTATCCCTTGTACCTTCTTATTGACGATGAAACACAGAAATTGCATCGGAATTAAATACATAAGGCACAATGCCGACTTAAGTACATGAAGACCGACTCTTCCTACTGACTATGCTTTGAACCATTCCTGTGACACTCGTTATAGATTCCGATGCTTCACTTGAGGTTTACTGTATCCCTCTGACCTTCTTATTGACGAGGAAACACAGAAATTGTATCGGAATTAAATAGAAAAGCCACAATGCCTACTTAAGTACAAGAAGACTGACTCTTCTTACTGTCTATGATTTGAACCATTCCATTGACACTAGTAATAGATTCCGATGCTTCACTCCAGGTTTACTGTATCCCTTGGACCCTGTTATTGACGATGAAACACAAAAATTGCATCGGAATTAAATAGAAAAGGCACAATGCCGACTTAAGTGCAAGAAGACTGACTCTTCTTACTGTCTATGTTTTGAACCATTATTGTGACACTAGTTATAGTTTCCGATGCTTCACTTCAGGTTTACTCTATCCCTTGGACTTTCTTATTGACGATGAAACACAGAAATTGCATCAGAATTAAATACAAAAGGCAAAATGCCGACTTAAGTACACGAAGACTGACTCTTCTTACTGTCTATGTTTTGAACCATTCCTGTGACACAAGTTATAGATTCCGATGCTACAGTCCAGGTTTACTGTATCCCTTGGACCTTCTTATTGACGACGAAGCACAGAATTTGCATCGGAATTAAATACAAAAGGCACAATGCCGACTTATGTACAAGAAGGCTGACTCTTTTTACTGTCTATATTTTGAAACATTTTAGTGACACTAGTTATAAATTCCGATGCTTCACTTCAGGTTTACTGTATCCCTTAGACCTTCTTATTGACGATGAAACACAGAAATTGCGTCGGAATTAAATACAAAAGGCAAATGCCGACTAAAGGACACGAAGACTGACTCTTCTTACTGTCTATGTTTTGAACCATTCCTGTGACACAAGTTATAGATTCCGATGCTACACTCCAGCTTTACTGTATCCCTTGGACCTTCACATTGACGATGAAACACAGAAATTGCATCGGAATTAAATACAAAAGGCACAATGCCGACTTAAGGCCAAGAAGTCTGACTGTTCTTACTGATTATGCTTTGAACCATTCCTGTGACACTAGTTATAGATTCCGAAGCTTCACTTCAAATTTATTGTATCCCTCTGACCTTCCTATTGACGACGAAACACAGAAATTGCATCGGAATTAAATAGAAAAGGCACAATGCCGACTTAAGTACAAGAAGACTGACTCCTCTTACTGTCTATGTTTGAACCATTCCTGTGACACTAGTTTTAGATTCCGATGCTTCACTCCAGGTTTACTGTATCCCTTGGACCTTCTTATTGACGATGAAACACAGAAATTGCATCGGAAGTAAATGGAAAAGTCACAATACCGTTTTAAGTACAAGAAGACTGACTCTTCTTACGGACTATGTTTGAACCATTCGTGTGACACTAGTTATAGATTCCGATGCTTCACTTCAGGTTTACTGTATCCCTTGGACCTTCTTATTGACGATGAAACACAGAAATTGCATCGGAATGAAATACATAAGGCACAATGCCGACTTAAGTACATGAAGACCGACTCTCCTACTGACTATTATTTGAACCATTCCTGTGACACTAGTTATAGATTCCGATGCTTCACTTCAGGTTTACTGTATCCCTCTGACCTTCTTATTGACGAGGAAACACAGAAAATGAATCGGAATTAAATTGAAACGTTACAATGCCTATTTAAGTACAAGAAGACTGACTCTTCTTACTGACTACGTTTTGAACCATTCCTGTGACACTTGTTATAGATTCCGATGCATGGCTTCAGTTTTACTGTATCCCTTGGACCTTGTTATTGACGATGAAACGCAGAAATTGCATCGGAATTAAATACAAAAGGCACAATGCCTACTTAAGGACAAGAAGACTGACTCTTCTTACTGACTATGTTTTGAACCATTCCTGTGACACTAGCTAAAGATGCCGATGCTTCACTTCAGGTTTCCTGCATCCCTCTGACCTTCTTATTGCCGGTGTAACACAGAAATTGCATCGGAATTAAATACGAAATGCACAATGCCAACTTAGGTACAAGAAGATTGATTCTTCTTACTGACTATGTTTTGAACGATTCCTGTGACACTAGTTAGAGATTCCGTTGCCTCACTTCAGGTTTACTGTATCCCTCTGACCTTCTTATTGACGATGAAACACAGAAACTTCATCGAAATGAAATAGAAAATGCACAATTCCGACTTAAGTACAAGAAGGCTGACCCTTCTTACTGTCTATGTTTTGAACCATTCCTATGACACTACTTGTACATTCCGATGCTTCACTTCAGGTTCACTGTATCCCTTGGACCTTCTTATTGACGATCAAACACAGAAATTGCATCAGAATTAAATACAAAAGGCACAATGCCGACTTAAGGAGAAGAAGACTGACTCTTATTACTGACTATGTTTTGAACCATTCCTGTGACACTAGCTATAGATTCCGATGCTTCACATCTGGTATACTGTATCCCTCAGACCTTCTTATTGACGATGAAACACAGAAATTGCATCGGAATTAAGTACAAAAGGCACAATGCCGACTTAAGTACAAGAAGCTTGACTCTTCCTACTGTCTATGTTGTGAACCATTCCATTGACACTAGTTATAGATTCCGATGCTTCACTCCAGGTTTACTGTATCCCTTGGACCTTCTTATTGACGATGAAACACAGAAATTGCATCGGAATTAAATAGAAAAGGCACAATGAAGACTTAAGTACAAGAAGACTGACTCTTCTTACTGACTATGTTTTGAACCATTCCTGTGACACTAGTTATATATTTTAATGATTCACTTAAGGTTTACTGTATCCCTTGGACCTTCTTATTGACGATGAAACACAGGAATTGCATCGGAATTAAATAGAAAAGGCACAATGCCGACTTAAATACCAGAAGATTGACTCTTCTTACTAACTATGTTTTTAACCATTCCTGTGACACTAGTTATAGATTCCGATGCATCACTTCAGGTTTACTGTATATCTTGGACCTTCCTATTGACGATGAAACACAGAAATTGCATCGGAATTAAATACAAAAGGCACAATGCCGACTTAAGTACAAGAAGACTGACTCCTCTTACTAACTATGTTTTGAACCATTCCTGTGACACTAGTTATAGATTCCGATGCTTCAGTTAAGGTTTACTGTATACCATGGACCTTCATATTGACAATGAAACACTGAAATGGCATTGGAATTGAATACAGAAGGCACAGTGCCGACTTAAATCCAAGAAGACTGACTCTTCTTACTGACTATGTTTTGAACCATTCCTGTGACACTAGTTTTGGATTCCGATGCGTCACTTCAGGTTTACTCTATCCCTCTGACTTTCTTATTGACGATGAAACACAGAAATTGCATCGGAATTAAATACAAAAGAAACAATGCCGACTTAAGTACAAGAAGACTGACTCTTTTACTGTCTATGATTTGAACCGTTTCTGTGACACTATTTATGGAGTCCGATGCTTCACTTCAGGTTTACTGTATCCCTTGGGCCTTCTTAATGCCGGTGAAACACAGAAATAGCATCGGAATTAAATACGAAATGCACAATGCCAACTTAAGTACAAGAAGATTGACTCTTCTTACTGACTATGTTATGAACCATTCCTGTGACACTAGTAATAGATTCTGATGCTTCACTTCAGGTTTACTGTATCCCTTAGACCATCTTATTGACGATGAAACACAGAAATAGCATCGGAACTAAATACAAAAGGCAAATGCCGACTTAAGTACACGAAGACTGACTCTTCTTACTGTCTATGATTTGAACCATTCCTGTGACACAAGTTATAGATTCCGATGCTACACTCCATGTTTACTGTATCCCTTGGAGCTTCTCACTGACGATGAAACACAGAAATTGCATCGGAATTAAATACATAAGGCACAATGCGGACTTAAGGACAAGAAGGCTGACTGTTCCTACTGACTATGATTTGAACCATTCCTGTGACACTAGGTGGAGATTCCGATGCTTCACTTCAGGTTTATTGTATCCCTCTGACCCTCCTATTGAGGACGAAACCGAGAAATTGCATGGGAATTAAATAGAAAAGGCACAATGCCGACTTAAGTGCAAGAAGACTGACTCCTCCTACTGTCTATGTTTTGAACCATTCTTGTGACACTAGTTTTAGATTCCGATGCTTCACTCCAGATTTACTGTATCCCTTGTAACCTCTTATTGACGATGAAACACAGAAATTGCATCGGAATTAAATACATAAGGCACAATGCCGACTTAAGTACATGAAGACCGACTCTTCCTACTGACTATGCTTTGAACCATTCCTGTGACACTCGTTATAGATTCCGATGCTTCACTTGAGGTTTACTGTATCCCTCTGACCTTCTTATTGACGAGGAAACACAGAAATTGTATCGGAATTAAATAGAAAAGCCACAATGCCTACTTAAGTACAAGAAGACTGACTCTTCTTACTGTCTATGATTTGAACCATTCCATTGACACTAGGAATAGATTCCGATGCTTCACTCCAGGTTTACTGTATCCCTTGGACCCTGTTATTGACGATGAAACACAAAAATTGCATCGGAATTAAATAGAAAAGGCACAATGCCGACTTAAGTGCAAGAAGACTGACTCTTCTTACTGTCTATGTTTTGAACCATTCCTGTGACACTAGTTATAGTTTCCGATGCTTCACTTCAGGTTTACTGTATCCCTTGGACTTTCTTATTGACGATGAAACACAGAAATTGCATCAGAATTAAATACACAAGGCAAAATGCCGACTTAAGTACACGAAGACTGACTCTTCTTACTGTCTATGTTTTGAACCATTCCTGTGACACAAGTTATTGATTCCGATGCTACAGTCCAGGTTTACTGTATCCCTTGGACCTTCTTATTGACGACGAAGCACAGAATTTGCATCGGAATTAAATACAAAAGGCACAATGCCGACTTAAGTACAAGAAGGCTGACTCTTTTTACTGTCTATATTTTGAAACATTTTAGTGACACTAGTTATAAATTCCGATGCTTCACTTCAGGTTTACTGTATCCCTTAGACCTTCTTATTGACGATGAAACACAGAAATTGCGTCGGAATTAAATACAAAAGGCAAATGCCGACTAAAGGACACGAAGACTGACTCTTCTTACTGTCAATGTTTTGAACCATTCCTGTGACACAAGTTATAGATTCCGATGCTACACTCCAGGTTTACTGTATCCCTTGGACCTTCACATTGACGATGAAACACAGAAATTGCATCGGAATTAAATACAAAAGGCACAATGCCGACTTAAGGCCAAGAAGACTGACTGTTCTTACTGATTATGCTTTGAACCATTCCTGTGACACTAGTTATAGATTCCGAAGCTTCACTTCAGGTTTATTGTATCCCTCTGACCTTCCTATTGACGACGAAACACAGAAATTGCATCGGAATTAAATAGAAAAGGCACAATGCCGACTTAAGTACAAGAAGACTGACTCCTCTTACTGTCTATGTTTGAACCATTCCTGTGACACTAGTTTTAGATTCCGATGCTTCACTCCAGGTTTACTGTATCCCTTGGACCTTCTTATTGACGATGAAACACAGAAATTGCATCGGAATTAAATGGAAAACTCACAATACCGTCTTAAGTACAAGAAGACTGACTCTTCTTACGGACTATGTTTGAACCATTCGTGTGACACTAGTTATAGATTCCGATGCTTCACTTCAGGTTTACTGTATACCTTGGACCTTCTTATTGACGATGAAACACAGAAATTGCATTGGATTTAAATACAAAAGGCACAATGCAGACTTAAGTACAAGAAGACTGACTCTTCTTACTGTCTATGTTTTGAAGCATTCCATTGACACTAGTAATAGATTCCGATGCTTCACTCCCGGTTTACTGTATCCCTTGGACCTTGTTATTGACGATGAAACACAAAAATTGCATCGAAATTAAATACAAAAGGCACAATGCCGACATCAGTACAAGACGTTTGACTCTTCTTACTGTCTATTCTTTGAACCATTACTGTGACACTAGTTATAGATTCCGATGCTTCACTCCAGGTTTACAGTATCCCTTGGACCTTCTTATTGACGATGAAACACAGAAATTGCATCGGAATTAAATACAAGAGGCACAATGCGGACATAAGGACAAGAAGATTGACTCTTCTTACTGACTATGATATGAACCATTCCTGTGACACTAGTTATAGATTCCGATGCTTCACTTTAGGTTTACCGTTTCCATCTGACCTTCCTATTGAAGATGAAAAACAGAAATTGCATCGGAATTAAATACAAAAGGCACAATGCCGACTTAAGTACAAGAAGACTGACTCTTCTTACTGTCTATGTTTGAACCATTCCTGTGACACTAGTTATAGATTCCGATGCTTCACTTCCGGTTTCCTGCATCCCTCTGACCTTCTTATTGATGGTGAAACACGGAAATTGCATCGGAATTAAATACGAAATGCACAATGCCAACTTAAGTACAAGAATATTGACTCTTCTTACTGACTATGTTTTGAACCACTCCTGTGACACTAGTTACAGATTCCAATGCTTCACTTTACGATTACTGTATCCCTCTGACCTTCTTATTGATGATGAAACATAGATATTGCATCGGAATAAGATACAAAAGGCACAATGCCGACTTAAGTACAAGAAGACTGACTCTTCTTACTGTCTATGTTTTGAAAAATTCCTGTGACACTAGTTATAGATTCCGATGCTTCACTTCAGGTTTACTGTATCCCTTAGACCTTCTTATTGACGATGAAACACAGAAATTGCGTCGGAATGAAATACAAAAGGCAAATGCCGACTAAAGTCCACGAACACAGACTCTTCTTATTGTCTATGTTTTGAACCATTCCTGTGACACAAGTTATAGACTCCGCTGCTACACTCCAGGTTTACTGTATCCCTTGGACCTTCTCATTGACGATGAAGCACAGAAATTGCATCGGAATTAAATACAAAAGGCACAATACCGACTTAAGGACAAGAAGACTGTCTGTTCTTACTGACTATGCTTTGAACCATTCCTGTGACACTAGTTATAGATTCCGAAGCTTCACTTCAGGTTTATTGTATACCTCTGACCTTCATATTGACGACGAAACACAGAAATTGCATCGGAATTAAATACAAAAAGCACAATGCCGACTTAAGTACAAGAAGACCGACTCTTCCTACTGGCTATGTATTGAATCATTCCTGTGACACTAATTTTGATTCCGATGCTTCACTTCAGGTTTACTGTATCCCACTGACCTTCTTATTGACGATGAAACACAGAAATTGCATCGGAATTAAATACAAAAGGCACAATGCCGTCTCTTGGACAAGAAGACTCACTCTTCATACTGACTATGTTTTGAACCATTCCTGTGACACTAGTTATAGATTCCGATGCTTCACTTCAGGTTTACTGTTTCCCTCTGACCATCCTATTGACAATGAAACACAGAAATTGCATCGGAATTAAATACAAAAGGCACAATACCGACTTAAGGACAAGAAGACTGTCTGTTCTTACTGACTATGCTTTGAACCATTCCTGTGACACTAGTTATAGATTCCGAAGCTTCACTTCAGGTTTACTGTATACCTCTGACCTTCCTATTGACGACGAAACACAGAAATTGCATAGGAATTAAATACAAAAAGCACAATGCCGACTTAAGTACAAGAAGACTGACTCTTCTCACTGTCTATATTTTGAACCATTCCAGTGACACTAGTTATAGATTCCGATGCTTCACTTCAGGTTTACTGTATCCCTTGGACCTTCTTATTGACGATGAAACACAGAAATTGCATCGGAATTAATTAGAAAAGGCACAATGCCGACTTAAGTACAAGAAGGCTGTTTCATCTTACTGTCTATGTTTTGAACCATTCCTATGACACTAGTTGTACATTCCGATGCTTAACTTCAGGTTCTCTGTATCCCTTGGACCTTCTTATTGACGATGAAACACAGACATTGCATCAGAATTAAATACAAAATGCACAATGCCGACTTAAGGACAAGAAGACTGACTCTTCCTACTGACTATGTTCTGAACCATTCCTATGACACTTGCTATAGATTCCGATGCTTCACATCTGGTATACTGCATCCCTCAGACCTTCTTATTGACGATGAAACACAGATATTGCATCGGAATTAAATACAAAAGGCACAATGCCGACTTAAGTACAAGAAGACTGACTCTTCTTACTGTCTATGTTGTAAACCATTCCATTGACACTAGTTATAGATTCCGATGCTTCACTCCAGGTTTACTGTATCCCTCTGACCTTATTATTGACGAGGAAACACAGAAATTGTATCGGAATTAAATAGAAAAGCCACAATGCTTACTTAAGTACAAGAAGACTGACTTTTCTTACTGTCTACGTTTTGATCCATTCCTGTGACACTAGTTATAGATTCCGATGCATCACTCCAGGTTTACTGCATCCCTTGGACCTTGTTATTGACGATGAAATACAGAAATTGCATCGGAACTAAATAGAAAAGGCACAATGCCGACTTAAGTACAAGAAGACTGACTCTTTCTACTGTCTATGTTTTGAACCATTCCTGTGACACTAGTTATGGATTCCGATGCTTCACTTCAGGTTTACTGTATCCCTTGGACCTTCTTATTGACGATGAAACACAGAAATTGCATCGGAATTAAATACATAAGGCACAATGCCGACTTAAGTACATGAAGACCGACTCTCCTACTGACTATTATTTGAACCATTCCTGTGACACTAGTTATAGATTCCGATGCTTTACTTCAGGTTTACTGTATCCCTCTGACCTTCTTATTGACGAGGAAACACAGAAAATGAATCGGAATTAAATTGAAACGTTACAATGCCTATTTAAGTACAAGAAGACTGACTCTTCTTACTGACTACGTTTTGAACCATTCCTGTGACACTTGTTATAGATTCCGATGCATGGCTTCAGTTTTACTGTATCCCTTGACCTTGTTATTGACGATGAAACACAGAAATTGCATCGGAATTAAATACAAAAGGCACAATGCCTACTTAAGGACAAGAAGACTGACTCTTCTTACTGACTATGTTTTGAACCATTCCTGTGACACTATCTATAGATGCCGATGCTTCACTTCAGGTTTCCTGCATCCCTCTGACCATCTTATTGCCGGTGTAACACAGAAATTGCATCGGAATTAAATACGAAATGCACAATGCCAACTTAGGTACAAGAAGATTGACTCTTCTTACTGACTATGTTTTGAACCACTCCTGTGACACTAGTTATAGATTCCGATGCTTCACTTCAGGATTACTGTATCCCTCTGACCTTCTTATTGATGATGAAACATAGATATTGCATCGGAATAAGATACAAAAGGCACAATGCCGTCTTAAGTACAGAAGACTGACTCTTCTTACTGCCTATGTTTTGAACTATTCCTGTGACACTAGTTATAGATTCCGATGCTTCACTTCAGGTTTACTGTATCCCTTGGACCTTCTTATTGACGATGAAACACAGAAATTGCGTCGGAATTAAATACAAAAGCAGATGTCGACTAAAGTACACGAAGACTGACTCTTCTTACTGTCTATGTTTTGAACCATTCCTGTGAAACAAGTTATAGATTCCGATGCTACACTCCAGGTTTACTGTATCCCTTGGACCTTCGTATTGACGATGAAACACAGAAATGGCATCGGAATTAAATACAAAAGGCACAATGCCGACTTAAGGACAAGAAGACTGTTTGTTCTTACTGACTATGCTTTGAACCATTCCTGTGACACTAGTTATAGATTCCGAAGCTTCACTTCAGGTTTATTGTATCCCTCCGACCTTCCTATTGACGACGAAACACAGAAATTGCATCGGAATTAAATAGAAAAGGCACAATGCCGACTTAAGTACAAGAAGACTGACTCCTTTTACTGTCTATGTTTGAACCATTCCTGTGACACTAGTTTAAGATTCCGATGCTTCACTCCAGGTTTACTGTATCCCTTGGACCTTCTTATTGACGATGAAACACAGAAATTGCATCGGATTTAAATACAAAAGGCACAATGCCGACTTAAGTACAAGAAGACTGACTCTTCCTACTGTCTATGTTTGAAACATTCCTGTGACACTAGTTTTGGATTCCGATGCTTCACTTCAGGTATACTGTATACCACTGACCTTCTTATTGACGATGAAACACAGAAATTGCATCGAAAGTAAATACATAAGGCACAATGCCGACTTATGGACAAGAAGACTCACTCTTCATACTGACTATGTTTGAACCATTCCTGTGACACTAGTTATAGATTCCGATGCTTCACTTCAGGTTTACTGTTTCCCTCTGATCTTTCTATTGACGATGAAACACAGAAATTGCATCGGAATTAAATACAAAAGGCACAAAGCCGACTTAAGTACAAGAAGACTGACTCTTCTTACCGTCTATATTTTGAACCATTCCAGTGACACTAGTTATGGATTCCGATGCTTCACTTCATGTTTACTGTATCCCTTGGACCTTCTTATTGACGATGAAACACAGAAATTGCATCGGAAATAAATCCAAAAGGCACAATGCCGACTTAAGTACAAGACGTCTGACTCTTCTTACTGTCTATGCTTTGAACCATTACTGTGACACTAGGTATAGATTCCGATGCTTCACTCCAGGTTTACAGTATCCCTTGGACCCTCGTATTGACGATGAAACACAGAAATTGCGTCGGAATTAAATACAAGAGGCACAATGCCAACTTAAGGACAAGAACGCTGTTTCTTCTTACTGTCTATGTTTTGAACCATTCCTATGACACTAGTTGTACATTCCGATGCTTCACTTCAGGTTCACTATATCCCTTGGACCTTCTTATTGATGATGAAACACAGACATTGCATCAGAATTAAATACAAAAGGCACAATGCCGACTTAAGGACAAGAAGACTGACTCTTCTTACTGACTATGTTCTGAACCATTCTTGTGACACTAGCTATAGATTCCGATGCTTCACATCTGGTATACTGTATCCCTCAGACCTTCTTATTGACGATGAAACACAGAAATTGCATCGGAATTAAATACAAAAGGCACAATGCCGACTTAAGTACAAGAAGACTGACCCTTCTTACTGTCTATGTTGTGAACCATTCCATTGACACTAGTTATAGATTCCGATGCTTCACTTCAAGTTTATTGTATCCCTCTGACCTTCTTATTAACGATGAAACACAGAAATTGCGTCGGAATTAAATAGAAAAGGCACAATGTCGACTTAAGTACAAGAAGTCTGACTCTTCTTACTGTCTATGTTTTGAACCATTCCTGTGACACTAGTTATAGATTCCGATGCTTCACTTCAGGTTTACTGTTTCCCTCTGACCAACCTATTGACAATGAAACACAGAAATTCCATGGGAATTAAATACGAAAGGCTCAATGCCGACTTAAGTACAAGAAGACTGACTCCTCTCACTGTCTATATTTTGAACCATTCCAGTGACACTAGTTATAGATTCCGATGCTTCACTTCAGGTTTACTGTATCCCTTGGACCTTCTTATTGACGATGAAACACAGAAATTGCATCGGAATTAATTAGAAAAGGCACAATGCCGACTTAAGTACAAGAAGGCTGTTTCTTCTTACTGTCTATGTTTTGAACCATTCCTATGACACTAGTTGTACATTCCGATGCTTAACTTCAGGTTCACTGTATCCCTTGGACCTTCTTATTGACGATGAAACACAGACATTGCATCAGAATTAAATACAAAATACACAATGCCGACTTAAGGACAAGAAGACTGACTCTTCTTACTGACTATGTTCTGAACCATTCCTGTGACACTTGCTATAGATTCCGATGCTTCACATCTGGTTTACTGCATCCCTCAGACCTTCTTATTGACGATGAAACACAGATATTGCATCGGAATTAAATACAAAAGGCACAATGCCGACTTAAGTACAAGAAGACTGACCCTTCTTACTGTCTATGTTGTGAACCATTCTATTGACACTAGTTATAGATTCCGATGCTTCACTCCAGGTTTACTGTATCCCTCTGACCTTCTTATTGACGAGGAAACACAGAAATTGTATCGGAATTAAATAGAAAAGCCACAATGCTTACTTAAGTACAAGAAGACTGACTCTTCTTACTGTCTACGTTTTGAACCATTCCTGTGACACTAGTTATAGATTCCGATGCATCACTCCAGGTTTACTGTATCCCTTGGACCTTGTTATTGACGATGAAATACAGAAATTGCATCGGAACTAAATAGAAAAGGCACAATGCCGACTTAAGTACAAGAAGACTGACTCTCTCTACTGTCTATGTTTTGAACCATTCCTGTGACACTAGTTATGGATTCCGATGCTTCACTTCAGGTTTACTGTATCCCTTGGACCTTCTTATTGACGATGAAACACAGAAATTGCATCGGAATGAAATACATAAGGCACAATGCCGACTTAAGTACATGAAGACCGACTCTCCTACTGACTATTATTTGAACCATTCCTGTGACACTAGTTATAGATTCCGATGCTTCACTTCAGGTTTACTGTATTCCTCTGACCTTCTTATTGACGAGGAAACACAGAAAATGAATCGGAAATAAATTGAAACGTTACAATGCCTATTTAAGTACAAGAAGATTGACTCTTCTTACTGACTACGTTTTGAACCATTCCTGTGACACTAGTTATAGATTCCGATGCATGGCTTCAGTTTTACTGTATCCCTTGGACCTTGTTATTGACGATGAAACACAGAAATTGCATCGGAATTAAATACAAAAGGCACAATGCCTACTTAAGGACAAGAAGACTGCCTCTTCTTACTGACTATGTTTTGAACCATTGATGTAACACTAGCTATAGATTGCGATGCTTCACTTCAGGTTTCCTGCATCCCTCTGACCTTCTTATTGCCGGTGTAACACAGAAATTGCATCGGAATTAAATACGAAATGCACAAGGTCAACTTAGGTACAAGAAGATTGACTCTTCTTACTGACTATGTTTTGAAGAACTCCTGTGACACTAGTTATAGATTCCGATGCTTCACTTCAGGATTACTGTATCCCTTAGACCTTCTTATTGACGATGAAACACAGAAATTGCGTCGGAATTAAATACAAAAGCAAATGCCGACTAAAGTACACGAAGACTGACTCTTCTTACTGTCTATGTTTGAACCATGCCTGTGAAACAAGTTATAGATTCCGATGCTACACTCCAGGTTTACTGTATCCCTTGGACCTTCGTATTGACGATGAAACACAGAAATTGCATCGGAATTAAATACAAAAGGCACAATGCCGACTTAAGGACAAGAAGACTGTTTGTTCTTACTGACTATGCTTTGAACCATTCCTGTGACACTAGTTATAGATTCCGAAGCTTCACTTCAGGTTTATTGATCCCTCCGACCTTCCTATTGACGACGAAACACAGAAATTGCATCGGAATTAAATAGAAAAGGCACAATGCCGACTTAAGTACAAGAAGACTGACTCCTCTTACAGTCTATGTTTGAATCATTCCTGTGACACTAGTTTTATATTCCGATGCTTCACTCCAGGTTTACTGTATCCCTTGGACCTTCTTATTGACGATGAAACACAGAAATTGCATCGGATTTAAATACAAAAGGCACAATGCCGACTTAAGTTCAAGAAGAGTGACTCTTCCTACTGTCTATGTTTGAATCATTCCTGTGACACTAGTTTTGGATTCCGATGCTTCACTTCAGGTACACTGTATCCCACTGACCTTCTTATTGACGATGAAACACAGGAATTGCATCGAAATTAAATACATAAGGCACAATGCCGACTTATGGACAAGAAGACTCTCTCTTCATACTGACTATGTTTTGAACCATTCCTGTGACACTAGTTATAGATTCCGATGCTTCACTTCAGGTTTACTGTTTTCCTCTGACCTTTCTATTGACGATGAAACACAGAAATTGCATCGGAATTAAATAAAAAGGCACAATGCCGACTTAAGTACAAGACGTCTGACTCTTCTTACTGTCTATGCTTTGAACCATTACTGTGACACTAGGTATAGATTCCGATGCTTCACTCCAGGTTTACAGTATCCCTTGGACCCTCTTATTGACGATGAAACACAGAAATTGCGTCGGAATTAAATACAAGAGGCACAATGCCAACTTAAGGACAAGAAGGCTGTTTCTTCTTACTGTCTATGTTTTGAACCATTCCTATGACACTAGTTGTACATTCCGATGCTCCACTTCAGGTTCACTGTATCCCTTGGACCGTCTTATTGACGATGAAACACAGACATTGCATCAGAATTAAATACAAAAGGCACAATGCCGACTTAAGGACAAGAAGACTGACTCTTCTTACTGACTATGTTCTGAACCATTCCTGTGACACTAGCTATAGATTCCGATGCTTCACTCCAGGTTTACTGTATCCCTCTGACCTTCTTATTGACGAGGAAACACAGAAATTGTATCGGAATTAAATAGAAAAGCCACAATGCTTACTTAAGTACAAGAAGACTGACTTTTCTTACTGTCTACGTTTTGAACCATTCCTGTGACACTAGTT
Organism: Schistocerca piceifrons; assembly: GCF_021461385.2. Taxonomy (NCBI): domain Eukaryota; kingdom Metazoa; phylum Arthropoda; class Insecta; order Orthoptera; family Acrididae; genus Schistocerca; species Schistocerca piceifrons. Next base: position 341,690 of record NW_025728690.1, read on the forward strand.
ATAGATTCCGATGCATCACTCCAGGTTTACTGTATCCCTTGGACCTTGTTATTGACGATGAAATACAGAAATTGCATCGGAACTAAATAGAAAAGGCACAATGCCGACTTAAGTACAAGAAGACTGACTCTCTCTACTGTCTATGTTTTGAACCATTCCTGTGACACTAGTTATGGATTCCGATGCTTCGCTTCAGGTTTACTGTATCCCTTGGACCTTCTTATTGACGATGAAACACAGAAATTGCATCGGAATGAAATACATAAGGCACAATGCCGACTTAAGTACATGAAGACCGACTCTCCTAGTGACTATTATTTGAACCATTCCTGTGACACTAGTTATAGATTCCGATGCTTCACTTCAGGTTTACTGTATTCCTCTGACCTTCTTATTGACGAGGAAACACAGAAAATGAATCGGAAATAAATTGAAACGTTACAATGCCTATTTAAGTACAAGAAGACTGACTCTTCTTACTGACTACGTTTTGAACCATTCCTGTGACACTAGTTATAGATTCCGATGCATGGCTTCAGTTTTACTGTATCCCTTTGACCTTGTTATTGACGATGAAACACAGAAATTGCATCGGAATTAAATAAAAAAGGCACAATGCCTACTTAAGGACAAGAAGACTGCCTCTTCTTACTGACTATGTTTTGAACCATTGATGTAACACTAGCTATATATTCCGATGCTTCACTTCAGGTTTCCTGCATCCCTCTGACCTTCTTATTGCCGGTGTAACACAGAAATTGCATCGGAATTAAATACGAAATGCACAATGTCAACTTAGGTACAAGAAGATTGACTCTTCTTACTGACTATGTTTTGAAGAACTCCTGTGACACTAGTTATAGATTCCGATGCTTCACTTCAGGATTACTGTATCCCTCTGACCTTCTTATTGATGATGAAACATAGATATTGCATCGGAATAAGATACAAAAGGCACAATGCCGTCTTAAGTACAGAAGACTGACTCTTCTTACTGCCTCTGTTTTGAACTACTCCTGTGACACTAGTTATAGTTTCCGATGCTTCACTTCAGGTTTACTGTATCCCTTAGACCTTCTTATTGACGATGAAACACAGAAATTGCATCGGAATTAAATACAAAAGCAAATGCCGACTAAAGTACACGAAGACTGACTCTTCTTACTGTCTATGTTTGAACCATTCCTGTGAAACAAGTTATAGATTCCGATGCTACACTCCAGGTTTACTGTATCCCTTGGACCTTCGTATTGACGATGAAACACAGAAATTGCATCGGAATTAAATACAAAAGGCACAATGCCGACTTAAGGACAAGAAGACTGTTTGTTCTTACTGACTATGCTTTGAACCATTCCTGTGACACTAGTTATAGATTCCGAAGCTTCACTTCAGGTTTATTGTATCCCTCCGACCTTCCTATTGACGACGAAACACAGAAATTGCATCGGAATTAAATAGAAAAGGCACAATGCCGACTTAAGTACAAGAAGACTGACTCCTCTTACTCTCTATGTTTGAATCATTCCTGTGACACTAGTTTTAGATTCCGATGCTTCACTCCAGGTTTACTGTATCCCTTGGACCTTCTTATTGACGATGAAACACAGAAATTGCATCGGATTTAAATACAAAAGGCACAATGCCGACTTAAGTACAAGAAGAGTGACACTTCCTACTGTCTATGTTTGAATCATTCCTGTGACACTAGTTTTGGATTCCGATGCTTCACTTCAGGTACACTGTATCCCACTGACCTTCTTATTGACGATGAAACACAGAAATTGCATCGAAATTAAATACAGAAGGCACAATGCCGACTTATGGACAAGAAGACTCACTCTTCATACTGACTATGTTTTGAACCATTCCTGTGACACTAGTTATAGATTCCGATGCTTCACTTCAGGTTTACTGTTTCCCTCTGACCTTTCTATTGACGATGAAACACAGAAATTGCATCGGAATTAAATAAAAAGGCACAATGCCGACTTAAGTACAAGACGTCTGACTCTTCTTACTGTCTATGCTTTGAACCATTACTGTGACACTAGGTATAGATTCCGATGCTTCACTCCAGGTTTACAGTATCCCTTGGACCCTATTATTGACGATGAAACACAGAAATTGCGTCGGAATTAAATACAAGAGGCACAATGCCAACTTAAGGACAAGAAGGCTGTTTCTTCTTACTGTCTATGTTTTGAACCGTTCCTATGACACTAGTTGTACATTCCGATGCTCCACTTCAGGTTCACTGTATCCCTTGGACCTTCTTATTGACGGTGAAACACAGACATTGCATCAGAATTAAATACAAAAGGCACAATGCCGACTTAAGGACAAGAAGACTGACTCTTCTTACTGACTATGTTCTGAACCATTCCTGTGACACTAACTATAGATTCCGATGCTTCACATTTGGTATACTGTATTCCTCAGACCTTCTTATTGACGATGAAACACAGAAATTGCATCGGAATTAAATACAAAAGAAACAATGCCGACTTAAGTACAAGAAGACTGACTCTTCTACTGTCTATGTTTTGAACGTTTTCTGTGACACTATTTATAGAGTCCGATGCTTCGCTTCAGGTTTACTGTATCCCTTGGGCCTTCGTAATGCCGGTGAAACACAGAAATTGCATCGGATTTAAATACGAAATGCACAATGCTAATTTAAGTACAAGAAGATTGACTCTTCTTACTGACTATGCTTTGGACCATTCCTGTGACACTAGTTATTGATTCCGATGCTTCACTTTAGGATTTCTGTATCCCTCTGACCTTCTTATTGATGATGAAACACAGAAATTGCATCGGAATAAGATACAAAAGGCACAATGCCGACTTAAGTACAAGAAGACTGACTCTTCTTACAGTCTATGTTTTAAACCATTCCTGTGACACTAGTTATAGATTCCGATGCTTCACTTCAGGTTTACTGTACCACTTAGACCTTCTTATTGACGATGAAACACAGAAATTGCGTCGGAATTAAATACAAAAGCAAATGCCGACTGAAGTACACGAAGACTGACTCTTCTTACTGTCTATGTTTTGAACCATTCCTGTGAAACAAGTTATAGATTCCGATGCTACACTCCAGGTTTACTGTATCCCTTGGACCTTCGTATTGACGATGAAACACAGAAATTGCATCGGAATTAAATACAAAAGGCACAATGCCGACTTATGGACAAGAAGACTGTTTGTTCTTACTGACTATGCTTTGAACCATTCCTGTGACACTAGTTATAGATTCCGAAGCTCACTTCAGGTTATTGTATCCCTCCGACCTTCCTATTGACGATGAAACACAGAAATTGCATCGGATTTAAATACAAAAGGCACAATGCCGACTTAAGTACAAGAAGACTGACTCTTCCTACTGTCTATGTTTGAATCATTCCTGTGACACTAGTTTTGGATTCCGATGCTTCACTTCAGGTATACTGTATCCCGCTGACCTTCTTATTGACGATGAAACTTAGAAATTGCATCGAAATTAAATACATAAGGCACAATGCCGACTTATGGACAAGAAGACTCACTCTTCATACTGACTATGTTTTGAACCATTCCTGTGACACTAGTTATAGATTCCGATGCTTCACTTCAGGTTTACTGTTTCCCTCTGACCTTTCTATTGACGATGAAACACAGAAATTGCATCGGAATTAAATACAAAAGGCAGAATGCTGACGTAAGTACAAGAAGACTGACTCTTCTTACCATCTATATTTTGAACCATTCCAGTGACACTAGTTATAGATTCCGAAGCTTCACTTCATGTTTACTGTATCCCTTGGACCTTCTTATTGACGATGAAACACAGAAATTGCATCGGAAATAAATCCAAAAGGCACAATGCCGACTTAAGTACAAGACGTCTCACTCTTCTTACTGTCTATGCTTGGAACCATTACTGTGACACTAGGTATAGATTCCGATGCTTCACTCCAGGTTTACAGTATCCCTTGGACCCTCTTATTGACGATGAAACACAGAAATTGCGTCGGAATTAAATACAAGAGGCACAATGCCAACTTAAGGACATGAAGGCTGTTTCTTCTTACTGTCTATGTTTTGAACCATTCCTATGACACTAGTTGTACATTCCGATGCTTCACTTCAGGTTCACTGTATCCCTTGGACCTTCTTATTGACGATGAAACACAGACATTGCATCAGAATTAAATACAAAAGGCACAATGCCGACTTAAGGACAAGAAGACAGACTCTTCTTACCGACTATGTTCTGAACCATTCCTGTGACACTAGCTATAGATTCTGATGCTTCACATCTAGTATACTGTATCCCTCAGACCTTCTTATTGACGATGAAACACAGAAATTGCATCGGAATTAAATTCAAAAGGCACAATGCCGACTTAAGTACAAGAAGACTGACCCTTCTTGCTGTCTATGTTGTGAACCATTCCATTGACACTAGTTATAGATTCCGATGCTTCACTTCAAGTTCATTGTATCCCTCTGACCTTCTTATTAACGATGAAACACAGAAATTGCGTCGGAATTAAATAGAAAAGGCACAATGTCGACTTAAGTACAAGAAGACTGACCCTTCTTACTGTCTATGTTTTGAACCATTCCTGTGACGGTAGTTATAGATTCCGATTCTTCACTCCAGGTTTACTGTATCCCTTGGACCTTCTTATTGACGATCAAACACAGAAATTGGATCGGAATTAAATAGAAAAGGCACAATGCCGACTTAAGTACAAGAAGACTGACTCTTCTTACTAACTATGTTTTGAACCATTCCTGTGACACTTGTTATAGATTCCGATGCTTCACTTTAGGTTTACTGTATACCTTGGACCTTCTCATTGACGATGAAACACAGAAATTGCATCGGAATTAACTACAAAATGCACAGTGCCGACTTAAGTACAAGAAGACCGACTCTTCCTACTGTCTATGTTTAGAATCCTTCCTGTGACACTAGTTTTGCATTCCGATGCTTCACTTCAGGTTTACTATATTCCTCTGACCTTCTTATTGGCGATGAAACACAGAAATTGCATCGGAATGAAATACAAAAGGCACAATGCCGGCTTAAGTACAAGAAGACTGACTCTTCCCACTGTCTATGTTTTGAACTATTCCTGTGACACTAGTTATAGTTTCCGATGATTCACTTCAGGTTTACTGTATCCCTCTGACCGTATTGCCGATGAAACTCAGAAATTGCATCGGAATTAAATACAAAAGGCACAATGCCGACTTAAGGACAAGAAGACTGACTATTCCTACTGACTATGTTTTGAACAATTCCTGTGACACTAGTTATAGATTCCGTTGCTTCACTTGAGGTTTACTGTTTCCCTTGGACCTTCTTATTGACGATGAAACACAGAAATTGCATCGGAATTAAATACAAAAGAAACAATGCCGACTTAAGTACAAGAAGACTGACTCTTCTACTGTCTATGTTTTAAACCTTTTCTGTGACACTATTTATAGAGTCCGATGCTTCGCTTCAGGTTTACTGTATCCCTTGGGCCTTCTTAATGGCGGTGAAACACAGAAATTGCATCGGAATTAAATACGAAATGCACAATGCCAACTTAAGTTCAAGAAGATTGACTCTTCTTACTGACTATGTTTTGGACCATTCCTGTGACACTAGTTATTGATTCCGATGCTTCACTTTAGGATTTCTGTATCCCTCTGACCTTCTTATTGATGATGAAACACAGAAATTGCATCGGAATAAGATACAAAAGGCACAATGCCGACTTAAGTACAAGAAGACTGACTCTTCTTACTGTCTATGTTTTAAACCATTCCTGTGACACTAGTTATAGATTCCGATGCTTCACTTCAGGTTTACTGTATCCCTTAGACCATCTTATTGACGATGAAACACAGAAATTGCATTGGAATTAAATACAAAAGGCAAACGCCGACTTAAGTACACGAATACTGACTCTTCTTACTGTCTATGTTTTGAACCATTCCTGTGACACAAGTTATAGATTTCGATGTTACACTCCAGGTTTACTGTATCCCTTGAACCTTCTCATTGTCGATGGAACACAGAAATTGCATCGGAATTCAATACAAAAGGCACAATGCCGACTTACGGACAAGCAGACTGACTGTTCTACTGACTATGTTTGAACCATTCCTGTGACACTAGTTATAGATTCCGATGCTTCACTTCAGGTTTATTGTATCCCACTGACCTTCTTATTGACGATAAAACACAGAAACTGCATCGGAATTAAATAGAAAAGGCACAATGTCGACTTAAGTACAAGAAGACTGACTCTTCTTACTGTCTATGTTTTGAACCATTCCTGTGACACTAGTTATAGATTCCGATGCTTCTCTCCAGGTTTACTGTATCGCTTGGACCTTCTTGTTGACGATGAAACACAGAAATTGCATCGGAATTAAATACAAAAGGCACAGTGCCGACTTAAATACAAGAAGACTGACTCTTCTTACTGACTATGTTTTGAACCATTCCTGTGACACTTGTTATAGATTCCGATGCTTCACTTCAGGTTTACTGTATACCTTGGACCTTCTTATTGATGATGAAACACAGAAATTGCATCGGAATTAAATACAAAAGGCACAATGCCGACTTATGGACAAGAGGACTGACTGTTCTTACTGACTATGATTGAACCATTCCTGTGACACTAGTTATAGATTCCGAAGCTTCACTCCAGGGTTACTGTATCCCTTGGACCTTCTTATTGACGATGAAACACAGAAATTGCATCGGAATTAAACACAAAAGGCACAATGCCGACTTAAGTACAAGGAGACTGACTCTTCTTACTGTCTATGTTTTGAACCATTCCATTGGCACTAGTTATAGATTCCGATGCCTCACTCCAGGTTTACTGCTTCCCTTGGACCCTCTTATTGACGATGAAACACAGAAATTGCATCGGAATTAAATAGAAAAGCACAATCAAGACATAAGTTCAAGAAGTCTGACTCTTCTTACTGACTATGTTTTGAACCATTCCTGTGACACTAGTTATAGACTCCAATGCTTCACTTCAGGTTCACTGTATCCCTTGGACCTTCTTGTTGACGATGAAACACAGAAATTGCATCGGAATTAAATACAAAAGGCACAGTGCCGACTTAAATACAAGAAGACTGACTCTTCTTACTGTCTATGTTTTGAACCATTCCTGTGACACTAGTTATGGATTCCCATGCTACACTCCAGGTTTACTCCATCCCTTGGACCATCTTATTGACGATGAAACACAGAAATTGCGTCGGAATTAAATACAAAAGTTCTGGCTATACAAGAAACAAGATACCCAGATGAGGATACAGTACAGGCAGACCAGTACAGGATTTATAAAGGGAAACCAGCGCAGATAGTAAAGAATACAAAAGGTCTTCGGGTATATGGCACAGCATTTGTGATACATAACTCATTCTTTACTAAGGTACTAGAATTTAAATCTAAATCACCAAGAATATCATTGATAACATTCAGAAATAAAAATAAAAAGTACACACTTATAAATGCCCATGCACCAATAAATAACGACAACCAACAAAATCCAGAGAAAGTGCAGACATTTTGGGAGGAACTGGAAGAAACAATAGGGAAGATCCCTGAGCAACACACTACAATTCTGTTAGGAGACTTTAATGCACAAATTGGAAGAAACGAATTATCAAAAAGCACAGGGAGGTTTACAGCACACACTAAAACTAACATGAATGGCCAGAGATTAGTAGAGTTTTGTGAGAAATTCAAATTGAACATTATGACAACTAAATTCCAGAAGAATCCCAAAAAACAAACAACATGGAAATCACCGAACAAATTACTTGGCGAGTTCCAGATTGATCACGTGACAATAAGTTATGATAATTCAAGGGACATTCAAGATGTACAGGTGGTGAAAGGGGCCAACTTTGATTCTGACCATTATCTGACCAAAATTAAGATGAAATTAACACCAGAAAGAAGTCACAAGAGTGACGAAACAAAAATAGCCAAATATAGAGTACAGGACTTAATGCTCAATCAGCAAGTCTTAGACGACTACAAGGAAAAGACAGATAAAATCAAAAGTCACAAATGGGAAGAAATTGCAACCTCAATACGAGACGTAGCAGAACAAACAATTTTACTAACCAAAAAGAAAAAGCATCCCTGGTGGAATGAGGTCTGTGAGAAAGCACTACAGAAAAGAGCCAGAACTTGGGAGAAATACAACTCAACCAAAAGGCCAAATGACTGGGAGCAGTTCAAAACGCAAAGACGTGAAACGACGAAAATCATTAAAAGTGAACGAAGGAAATATGACACACAACAAATACAGAAAATACAAGATGAATTTTCTAAGAACAATACACGCAATTTCTTTCAAACATTCAGAACTACAATAACAAGATATAAACCACCGACACTCTGCTTCAAAGATGAAAAAGGAAATCTGATCACCAGCGTGGAACAAAATTGCCAACACCTAGCGAACTACTTTGAAACGCTGCTAAGCTGCAAAAGACCTGATGAAACCTTGACATTTGAGAAGCCTAAGAATAAGCTACCAGACTCTGAACCACCTAATAAAGAAGAAATTAAAGAGATCTTGAAAGGATTGAAAAACAATAAAGCATCTGGTAAAGATTCGTTAGTCGCGGAACTACTGAAATACGCAGGAGAAAACTTAATAAATAATTTCGAGGCGCTGTTTGAAGAGATTTGGAATACAGAGAAGATTCCGGAGGAATGGAAGACAGCATTGATTCATCCGTTACATAAGAAGGGTGCCAAGACAAATGCAAATAACTACAGAGGTATCTCATTGTTATCAGTGGCCTATAAGATCCTATCCAAGGCACTACAAAACAGGATTGAAAATCAAGTAGAGAAAGAACTGGGTGAATATCAGGCTGGGTTTAGAAAAGGAAGATCATGCAGTGAACAGATATTCAGTCTACTCTCCATAATACAACTTCGCGCACGCACATCGAAAAATCTAGTAATTACATTCATAGACTTCAAAAAAGCATATGATTCTATTGATAGACCAACCCTGATTAACACATTAGAAGAATTTGGGATTGATGATAAAAGCAGAAGTCTAATCCAGGAAACCCTTACGGGAACAAAATCGCAAGTGAAGTTTTTGGGTAGATTGTCACAACCGTTTGTAATTGGAACAGGTGTTAGACAAGGGGATGGGCTCTCCCCACTGTTGTTTAACATTGTCCTTGAAAAACTGGTCAGGGAATGGAGAAAGAAGATGGCAGAAGCTGGAGTGAAAAATGGGATAACGTTAGGAAGAAATAAAACAAAAATTGAATGTCTGGCATTTGCTGATGACATGGCAATATTGGCAGATGACATCGAAACAGCAAAGATTCAGATAGAAATGCTGCATGAGATCGCTGAGAATCAGGTCTACAAATATCGTATGAAAAGACAGAACTGATGATACAGGACAAAACAGACCCAACACAGACATTGCAAACTAAATATGGAATAATTAAGAGAGTTCATAAATTTAAGTATCTAGGGGAATGGATTACAACGACAGGGTTACCAAATGTTTCACTACAGGAAAGAGCAATAAAGATGGAAACGGCATACCAGCTATGCCGAAATGTATACAATAAAAAGTCGATCTCCATCAATGCCAAGCTCAGGCACTACAATGCGGTAATAAAACCAGAAAGTTTGTATGCGACTGAATGCATCCCATTGAACAGAAAACGTCTGTTGGAGAAATAGGAAATAAAAGAGAGAAAAATAATGAGAAAGATCTTAGGACCTAAAAAGGATGGACAAGATTATAAATTGCGATCCAATAAAGAGTTATACGAGAAAATTGAAAAACTGACAACATACTTTAAAAAGAGAAGACTGAGTTTCTATGGGCATGTCAAAAGAATGGCACCAGAAAGAACGGCAAAGAAAATCCTGGAATACATGGAAAGCAGAAAGACACAAATTAACTGGCTGAAAGAAGTAAAAGAAGACATTGCAGAAATGAACAATATACGAGAGACAGTTTACAACAGAATGGAATATAGGAATGCCATCAACAAAATACAGGGATTCAAAGACCGAACGCAATCAAATAAGACGGGAAAAACCTGGTCGCAAGAACGTAAAGAAGCACACTCAGAAAAAATGAAGAAGTACTGGGAAGAACGCAAGAAAAAGCACAAGAAATGACTGATGCTTAGCGTAGTCCAAAGTTGACTGTAACGAATAATAATAATAATAAAAGGCACAATACCGACTTAAGAACAAGAAGACTGACTGATCTTACTGACTATGTTTGAACCATTCCTGTGACACTAGTTAAAAATTCTGATGCTTCACTTCAGGTTTATTGTATCCCTCTGACCTTCTTATTGACGATGAAACACAGAAATTGCATCGGAATTAAATAGAAAAGGCACAATGTCGACTTAAGTACAAGAAGACTGACTCTTCTTACTGTCTATGTTTTGAACCATTCCTGTGACACTAGTTATAGATTCCGATGCTTCACTCCAGGTTTACTGTATCCCTTGGACCTCCTTATTGACGATGAAACACAGAAATTGCATCGGAATTAAATAGAAAAGGCACAATGCCGACTTAAGTACAAGAAGACTGACTCTTCTTACTGACTATGTTTTGAACCATTCCTGTGACACTAGTTATAGATTGCGATGCTTCACTTCAGGTTTACTGTATACCTTAAACCTTCTTATTGACGATGAAACACAGAAATTGCATCGGAATTAAATACAAAAGGCACAGTGCCGACTTAAATACAAGAAGACTGACTCTTCCTACTGTCTATGTTTTGAACTATTCCTGTGACACTAGTTATAGATTCCAGTGCTTCACTTCAGGTTTACTGTATCCCTCTGACCGTATTGCCGATGAAACTCAGAAATTGCATCGGAATTAAATACAAAAGGCACAATGCCGACTTAAGGACAAGAAGACTGACTATTCTTACTGACTATGTTTTGAACAATTCCTGTGACACTAGTTATAGATTCCGTTGCTTCACTTGAGGTTTACTGTTTCCCTTGGACCTTCTTATTGACGATGAAACACAGAAATTGCATCGGAATTAAATACAAAAGAAACAATGCCGACTTAAGTACAAGAAGACTGACTCTTCTACTGTCTATGTATTGAACCTTTTCTGTGACACTATTTACAGAGTCCGATGCTTCGCTTCAGGTTTACTGTATCCCTTTTGCTTTCTTAATGCCGGTGAAACACAGAAATTGCATCGGAATAATATACGAAATGCACAATGCCAACTTAAGTACAAGAAGATTGACTCTTCTTACTGACTACGTTTTGGACCATTCCTGTGACACTAGTTATAGATTCCGATGCTTCACTTTAGGATTTCTGTATCCCTCTGACCTTCTTATTGATGATGAAACACAGAAATTGCATCGGAATAAGATACAAAAGGCACAATGCCGACTTAAGTACCAGAAGACTGACTCTTCTTACTGTCTATGTTTTAAACCATTCCTGTGACACTAGTTATAGATTCCGATGCTTCACTTCAGGTTTACTGTATCCCTTAGACCATCTTATTGACGATGAAACACAGAAATTGCATTGGAATTAAATACAAAAGGCAAACGCCGACTTAAGTACACGAAGACTGACTCTGCTTACTGTCTATGTTTGAACCATTCCTGTGACACAAGTTATAGATTTCGATGTTACACTCCAGGTTTACTGTATCCCTTGAACCTTCTCATTGTCGATGAAACACAGAAATTGCATCGGAATTCAATACAAAAGGCACAATGCCGACTTACGGACACGCAGACTGACTGTTCTACTGACTATGTTTGAACCATTCCTGTGACAATAGTTATAGATTCCGATGCTTCACTTCAGGTTTATTGTATCCTACTGACCTTCTTATTGAAGATGAAACACAGAAATTGCATCGGGATTAAATAGAAAAGGCACAATGTCGACTTAAGTACAAGAAGACAGACTCTTCTTACTGTCTATGTTTTGAACCATTCCTGTGACACTAGTTATAGATTCCGATGCTTCACTCCAGGTTTACTGGATCCCTTGGACCTTCTTGTTGACGATGAAACACAGAAATTGCATCGGAATTAAATACAAAAGGCACAGTGCCGACTTAAATACAAGAAGACTGACTCTTCTTACTGACTATGTTTTGAACCATTCCTGTGACACTTGTTATAGATTCCGATGCTTCACTTCAGGTTTACTGTATACCTTGGACCTTCTTATTGATGATGAAACACAGAAATTGCATCGGAATTAAATACAAAGGGCACAATGCCGACTTAAGGACAAGAAGACTGACTGTTCTTACTGACTAAGTTTGAACCATTCCTGTGACACTAGTTATAGATTCCGATGCTTCACTCCAGGTTTACTGTATACCTTGGACCTTCTTATTGACGATGAAACACAGAAATTGCATCGGAATTAAACACAAAAGGCACAATGCCGACTTAAGTACAAGGAGACTGACTCTTCTTACTGTCTATGTTTTGAACCATTCCATTGACACTAGTTATAGATTCCGATGCTTCACTCCAGGATTACTTTATACCTTGGACCTTCTTATTGACGATGAAACACAGAAATTGCATCGGAATTAAACACAAAAGGCACAATGCCGACTTAAGTACAAGAAGACTGACTCTTCTTACTGTCTATGTTTTGAACCATTCCTGTGACACTAGTTATAGATTCCGATGCTTCACTCCAGGTTTACTGTATCCCTTGGACCTTCTTATTGACGATGAAACACAGAAATTGCATCGGAATTAAATAGAAAATGCACAATGCCGACTTAAGTACAAGAAGACTGACTCTTCTTACTGACTATGTTTTGAACCATTCCTGTGACACTAGTTATAGATTGCGATGCTTCACTTCAGGTTTACTGTATACCTTAAACCTTCTTATTGACGATGAAACACAGAAATTGCATCGGAATTAAAAACACAAGGCACAGTGCCGACTTAAATAAAAGAAGACTGACTCTACTTACTGACTATGTTTTGAACCATTCCTGTGACACTTGTTATAGATTCCGATGCTTCACTTCAGGTTTACTGTATACCTTGGACCTTCTTATTGACGATGAAACACAGAAAATGCATCGGAATTAAATACAAAATGCACAATGCCGACTTAAGTAAAAGAACACTGACTCTTCCTACTGTCTATGTTTTGAATCATGCCTGTGACACTAGTTTTGGATTCCGATGCTTCACTTCAGGTTTACTGTATCCCTCTGACCTTCTTATTGACGATGAAACACAGAAATTGCATCGGAATTAAATACAAAAGGCACAATGCCGACTTAAGTACAAGACGTCTGACTCTTCTTACTGTCTATGATTTGAACCATTACTGTTACACTAGTTATAGATTCCGATGCTTCACTCCAGGTTTACTGTATCCCTTGGACCTTCTTATTGCCATTGAAACACAGAAATTGCATCGGAATTAAATACAAGAGGCACAATGCTGACTTAAGGACAAGAAGACTGACTCTTCTTACTGACTATGTTTTGAGCCAATCCTGTGACACTAGTTATAGATTCCGATGCTTCACTTCAGGTTTACTTTATCCCTCTGACCTTCCTATTGACGATGAAACACAGAAATTGCATCGGAATTAAATACAAAAGGCACAATGCCGACTTAAGTACATGAAGACTGACTCTTCTTACTGTCTACATATGAACCATTCCTGTGACACTAGTTATAGATTCCGATGCTTCACTTCAGGTATCCTGTATCCCTCTGACCTTCATATTGCCGATGAAACACAGAAATTGCATCGGAATTAAATACGAAAGGCACAATGCCAACTTAAGTACAAGAAGACTTACTCTTCTTACTGACTATGTTTTGAACCATTCCTGTGACACTAGTTATAGATTCCGATGCTTCACTTCAGGTTTACTCTATCCCTCTGACCTTCTTATTGACGATGAAACACAGAAATTGCATCGGATTTAAATAGAAATTGCACAATGCCGACTTAAGTACAAGAAGACTGACTCTTCTAACTGTCTATGTTTTGAACCATTCCTGTGACACTAGTTGTAGATTCCGATGCATCACTTCAGGTTTACTGTATCCCTTGGACCTTCTTATTGTTGATGAAACACAGAAATTGCATCGGAATTAAATAGAAAAGGCACAATTACGACTTAAGTACAAGAAGACTTTCTTACTGACTATGTTTCGTACCATTCCTGTGACACTGGTTATAGGTTCCGATGATTCACTTCAGGTTTACTGTATCCCTTGGACCTTCTTATTGACGATGAAGGACAGAAATTGCATCGGAATTAAATACAAAAGGCGAAATGAAGACTTAAGTACACGAAGACTGACTCGTCTTACTGTCTATGTTTTGACCCATTCCTGTGACACTAGTTATAGATTTCGATGCTAAACTCCAGGTTTACTCTATCCCTTGGACCTTCTTACTGACGATCAAACACAGATATTGCATCGGAATTAAATTCAAAAGGTACAATGCCGACTTAAGGACAAGAAATCTGACTGTTCATACCGACTATGTATTGAACCATTCCTGTGACACTAGCTATAGATTTCGATGCTTCACTGCAGGTTTATTCTATCCCTCTGACCTTTTTATGGACGATGAAACACAGAACTTGCATCGGAATTAAATAGAAAAGTCACAATGTCGACCTAAGTACAAGAAGACTGACTCTTCTTACTGTCTATGTTTTGAACCATTCCTGTGACATTAGTGTTAGGTTCCGATGCTTCACTCCAGGTTTACTGTATCTCTTGGACCTTCTTATTGACGATGATACACAGAAATTGCATCGGAATGAAATAGAAAAGGCACAATACCGACTTAAGGACAAGAAGACTGACTCTTCTTACTGACTATGTTTTGAACCATTCCTGAGACACTAGTTATAGATTCCGATTCTTCACTTCAGGTTTACTGTATCCCTCTGACCTTATTGCCGATGAACCACAGAAATTGCATCGGAATTAAATATAAAAGGCACAATACCGACTTAAGGACAAGAAGACTGACTCTTCTTACTGACTATGTTTTGAACCATTCCTGAGACACTAGTTATAGATTCCGATGCTTCACTTCAGGTTTACTGTATCCCTCTGACCTTCTTATTGCGGTGAAACACAGAAATTGCATCGGAATTAAATACGAAAGGCACAATGCAAACTTAAGTACAAGTAGACTGACTCTTCCTACTGACTATGTTTTGAACCATTCCTGTGACAGTAGTTATAGATTCCGATGTTTCACTTCAGGTTTACTGTATCCCTTGGACCTTCTTGTTGACGATGAAACACAGAAATTGCATCGGAATTAAATACAAAAGACACAATGCCGACTTAAGTACAAGAAGACTGACTCTTCTTACACGCTAGGCTTTGAACCATTCCTGTGACACTAGTTATAGATTCCGATGCTTCACTTCAGGTTTACTGTATCCCTTGGACCTACTTATTGACGATGAAACACAGAAATTGCATCGGAATTCAATACAAAAGGCACAATGCCGACTTAAGCACAAGAAGACTGTCTCTTCTTACTGACTATGCTTTGTACCATTCCTGTGACACTAGTTATTGATTCCGATGCTTCACTTCAGGTTTACTGTATCCCTCTGACCTTCTTAGTGACGATGAAACACAGAAATTGCATCGGAAATAAATACAAAAAGCACAACGCCGACTTAAGTACAAGAATACTGACTCATCTTACTGTCTATGTTTTGAACCGTCCCTGTGACACTAGTTATAGATTCCGATGCTTCACTCCAGGTTTACTGTATCCCTTGGACCTTCTTATAGACGATGAAACACAGAAATTGCATCGGAATTAAATACAAAAGGCACAAGGCCGACTTAAGTACAAGAACACTGACTCTTCTTACTGACTATGTTTTGAACCATTCTTGTGACACAAGTTATGGATTCCGATGCTTCACTTCAGGTTTACTGTATGCTTCTGACCTTCTTATTGACGATGAAACACAGAAATTGCATCGGAATTAAATACAAAACGCACAATGCCGAATTAAGTACAAGAAGACCGACTCTTCTTACTGTCTATTTTTGAACCACTCCTGTGACACTAGGTATAGACTCCGATGCTTCACTCCAGGTTTACTGTATCCCGTGGACCGTCTTATTGGCGATGAAACACAGAAATTGCGTCTGAATTAAATTCAAAAGGCACAATGCCGACTTAAGTAAAAGAAGTCTGACTCTTCTTACTGTCTGTGATTTGAACCATTCCTGTGACACTAGTTATAGGTTCCGATGCTTCACTCCAGGTTTACTGTATCCCTTGGTCCTTCTTATTGACGATGAAACACAGAAATAGCTTCGGAATTAAATACAAAAGGCACAATGCCGACTTAAGTACAAGAACACTTACTCTTATTACTGACTATGTTTTAACCATTCCTGTGACAATAGTTATAGATTCCGATGCTTCACCTCAGGTTTACTGTATCCCTTGGATCTTCTTATTGACGATGAACCACAGAAATTGCATCGGAATTAAATACAAAAGGCAAAATGCCGACTTAAGTACACGAGGACTGACTCTTCTTACTGTCTATGATTTGAACCATTCCTGTGACACTAGTTATAGATTCCGATGCTACACTCCAGGTATACTGTATCCCTCTGACCTTCTTATTGACGATGAAACACAGAAATTGCATCGGAATTAAATGCAATAGGCACAATGCCGACTTAAGGACAAGAAGACTGACTCTTCTTACTGTCTATGATTTGAACCATTCCATTGACACCAGTTATAGATTCCGATGCTTCACTTCAGGTTTGCTGTATCCCTCTGACCTTCTTATTGACGATGAAACACAGAAATTGCATCGGAACTAAATAGAAAAGGCACAATGTCGACTTAAGTACAAGAAGACTGACTGTTCTTACTGTCTATCATTTGAACCATTCCTGTGACACTAGTTATAGATTCCAATGCTTCACTAAAGGTTTACTGTATCCCTCGGACCTGCTTATTGACGACGAAACACAGAAATTGCATCGGAATTAAATACAAAAGGCACAATGCCGACTTAAGTACACGACGACCGACTCTTCCTACTGACGATGTTTTGAACCACTCCTGTGACACTAGTTATAGATTCCGATGCTTCACTCCAGGTTTACTGTATCCCTTGGTCCTTCTTATTGACGATGAAACACAGAAATTGCATCGGAAATAAATACAAAAGGCACAATGCCGACTTAAGGACAAGAAGACTGACTCTTATTACTGACTATATTTTGAACCATTCCTGTGACACTAGCTATAGATTCCGATGCTTCACTTCAGGTTTACTGTATCCCCTGGACTTTCTTATTGACGATGAAACACAGAAATTGCATCGGAACTAAAAACAAAAGACAAAATGCCAACTTAAGTACACGAAGACTGACTCTTCTTACAGTCTATGATTTGAACCATTCCTGTGACACTAGTTATAGACTCCGATGCTACACTCCTGGTTTACTGTATCCCATGGACCTTCTTATTGACGATGAAACACAGAAATTGCATCGGAATTAAATACAAAATTCACAACGCCGACTTAAGGATAAGAAGACTGGCTCTTCTTACTGACTTTGTTTTGAACAATTCCTGTGACACTAGTTATACATTCCGATTCTTCACTTCAGGTTTACTGTATCGCTTGGACCGTCCTATTGACGATGAAACACAGAAATTGCATCGGAATTAAATACAAAAGGCACAGTGTCGACTTATGTACAAGAAGACTGACTCTTCCTACAGTCTATGTTTTGAACCATTCCTGTGTCACTAGTTATAGATTACGCTGCTTCACTTCAGGTTTACTGTATCCCTTGGACCTTCTTATTGACGATGAAACACAGAAATAGCATCGGAATTAAATACAAATGGCACAATGCCGACATAAGTACATGAAGACCAACTCTTCCTACTGACTATGTTTGAACCGTTCCTGTGACACTAGTCATAGATTCCGATGCTTCACTTGAGGTTTACTGTATCCCTTGGACCTTCTTATTGACGATGAAACAAAGAAATTGCATCGGAATTAAATAGAAAAGGCACAATGCCGACGTAAGTACAAGAAGACTGACTCTTCTTACTGACTATGTTTTGACCATTCCTGTGACACTAGTTATAGATTCCGATGCTTCACTTCAGGTTTACTGTATCCCCTGGACCTTCTTATTGACGATGAAACACAGAAATTGCATCGGAATTAAAAACAAAAGGCACAATGGCGACTTAAGGATAAGAAGACTGGCTCTTCTTACTGACTTTGTTTTGAACCATTCCTGTGACACTAGTTATAGATTCCGATGCTTCACTTCAGCTTTACTGCATCCCTTGGACCTTCTTATTGACGATGAATCGCAGAAATTGCATCGGAATTAAATACAAAAGGCACAACGCCGTCTTAAGTACAAGAAGACCGACCCTTCTTACTGTCTATGCTTTGAACCATTCCTGTGACACTAGTTATAGATTCCCATGCTTCACTTGAGGTTTACTGTATCCCTTGGACCTTCTTATTGACGATGAAACACAGAAATTGCATCGGAATTAAATAGAAAAAGCACAATGCCGACTTAAGTACAAGAAGACTGACTCTTCCCACTGTCTATGCTTTGAACCATTCCTGAGACACTAGTTATAGATTCCCATGCTTCACTTGAGGTTTACTGTATCCCTTGGACCTTCTTATTGACGATGAAACACAGAAATTGCATCGGAATTAAATAGAAAAGGCACAATGCCGTCTTAAGTACAAGAAGACTGACCCTTCTTACTGTCTATTTTTGAACCAATCCTGTGACACTAGGTATAGACTCCGATGCTTCACTCCAGGTTTACTGTATCCCGTGGTCCGTCTTATTGGCGATGAAACACAGAAATTGCGTCGGAATTAAATACAAAAGGCACAATGCCTACTTAAGTAAAAGAAGTCTGACTCTTCTTACTGTCTATGATTTGAACCATTCCTGTGACACTAGTTATAGATTCCGATGCTTCACTCCAGGTTTACTGTATCCCTTGGACCTTCTTATTGACGATGAAATACAGAAATTGCATCAGAATCAAATAGAATATGCACAATGATGACTTTAGTGCAAGAAGACCTACTATTCTTACTGACTATGCTTTGAAACATTACTGTGACACTAGTTATAGATTCCGATGCTTCACTTCAGGATTACTGTATCCCTTGGTCCTTCTTCTTGACGATGAAACACAGAAATAGCTTCGGAATTAAATACAAAAGGCACAATGCCGACTTAAGTACAAGAAGACTGACTCTTCTTACTATGCTTTGAACCATTCCTGTGACACTAGTTATGAATTCCGATGCTGCACGTCAGGTTTACTGTATCGATTGGACCTTCTTATTGACGATGAAACACAGAAATTGCATCGGAATTAAATACATAAGGCACAATGCAGAATTAAGTACAACAAGACTGACTCTTCTTACTGTCTATGTTTTGAACCATTCCTGTGACTCTAGTTATAGATTCCGATGCTTCACTCCAGGTTTACTGTATCCCTTGGACCTTCTTATTGACGATGAAACACAGAAATTGCATCGGAATTAAATACAAAAGGCACAATGCCGACTTAAGGAAAAAAGATTGACTCTTCTTACTGACTATGATTTGAACCATTCCTGTGACACTAGCTATAGATTCCGATGCTTCACTTCAGGTTTACTGTACCCCTCTGACCTTCTTATTGACGAAGAAACACAGAAATTGCATCGGAATAAAATACAAAAGGCACAATGCCGACTTAAGTACAAGAAGACTGACTCTTCTTAGTGTCTATGTTTTGAAAAATTCCATTGACACCAGTTATAGATTCCGATGCTTCACTCCAGGTTTACTGTATCCCTTGGACTTTGTTATTGACGATGAAACATAGAAATCGCATCGGAATTAAATAGAAAAGGTACAATGCCGACTTAAGTACAAGAACACTGACTCTTATTACTGACTATGTTTTAACCATTCCTGTGACAATAGTTATAGATTCCGATGCTTCACCTCAGGTTTACTGTATCCCTTGGATTTTCTTATTGACGATGAACCACAGAAATTGCATCGGAATTAAATACAAAAGGCAAAATGCCGACTTAAGTACACGAGGACTGACTCTTCTTACTGTCTATGATTTGAACCATTCCTGTGACACTAGTTATAGATTCCGATGCTACACTCCAGGTATACTGTATCCCTCTGACATTCTTATTGACGATGAAACACAGAAATTGCATCGGAATTAAATACAATAGGCACAATGCCGACTTAAGGACAAGAAGACTGACTCTTCTTACTGTCTATGATTTGAACCATTCCATTGACACCAGTTATAGATTCCGATGCTTCACTTCAGGTTTGCTGTATCCCGCTGACCTTCTTATTGACGATGAAACACAGAAATTGCATCGGAATTAAATACAAAATGCACAATGCCGACTTAAGTAAAAGAACACTGACTCTTCCTACTGTCTATGTTTTGAATCATGCCTGTGACACTAGTTTTGGATTCCGATGCTTCACTTCAGGTTTACTGTATCCCTCTGACCTTCTTATTGACGATGAAACACAGAAATTGCATCGGAATTAAATACAAAAGGCACAATGCCGACTTAAGTACAAGACGTCTGACTCTTCTTACTGTCTATGTTTTGAACCATTACTGTTACACTAGTTATAGATTCCGATGCTTCACTCCAGGTTTACTGTATCCCTTGGACCTTTTTATTGCCATTGAAACACAGAAATTGCATCGGAATTAAATACAAGAGGCACAATGCTGACTTAAGGACAAGAAGACTGACTCTTCTTACTGACTATGTTTTGAGCCAATCCTGTGACACTAGTTATAGATTCCGATGCTTCACTTCAGGTTTACTTTATCCCTCTGACCTTCCTATTGACGATGAAACACAGAAATTGCATCGGAATTAAATACAAAAGGCACAATGCCGGCTTAAGTACATGAAGACTGACTCTTCTTACTGTCTACATATGAACTATTCCTGTGACACTAGTTATAGATTCCGATGCTTCACTTCAGGTATCCTGTATCCCTCTGACCTTCATATTGCCGGTGAAACACAGAAATTGCATCGGAATTAAATACGAAAGGCACAATGCCAACTTAAGTACAAGAAGACTTACTCTTCTTACTGACTATGTTTTGAACCATTCCTGTGACACTAGTTATAGATTCCGATGCTTCACTTCAGGTTTACTCTATCCCTCTGACCTTCTTATTGACGATGAAACACAGAAATTGCATCGGATTTAAATAGAAATGGCACAATGCCGACTTAAGTACAAGAAGACTGACTCTTCTAACTGTCTATGTTTTGAACCATTCCTGTGACACTAGTTGTAGATTGCGATGCATCACGTCAGGTTTACTGTATCCCTTGGACCTTCTTATTGTTGATGAAACACAGAAATTGCATCGGAATTAAATAGAAAAGGCACAATTACGACTTAAGTACAAGAAGACTGACTCTTCTTACTGACTATGTTTTGAACCATTCCTGTGACACTAGTTATAGATTTCGATGCTAAACTGCAGGTTTACTCTATCCCTTGGACCTTCTTACTGACGATGAAACACAGATATTGCATCGGAATTAAATTCAAAAGGTACAATGCCGACTTAAGGACAAGAAATCTGACTATTCATACCGACTATGTATTGAACCATTCCTGTGACACTAGCTATAGATTTCGATGCTTCACTGCAGGTTTATTCTATCCCTCTGACCTTCTTATGGACGATGAAACACAGAACTTGCATCGGAATTAAATAGAAAAGTCACAATGTCGACCTAAGTACAAGAAGACTGACTCTTCTTACTGGCTATGTTTTGAACCATTCCTGTGACACTAGTTATAGGTTCCAATGCTTCACTCCAGGTATACTGTATTTCTTGGACCTTCTTATTGACAATGATACACAGAAATTGCATCGGAATGAAATAGAAAAGGCACAATGCTGACTTAAGTACAAGAAGACTGACCCTTCCTACTGTCTATCTTTTGAACCATTCCTGTGACACTAGTTATAGATTCCGATTCTTCACTTCAGGTTTACTGTATCCCTCTGACCTTATTGCCGATGAACCACAGAAATTGCATCGGAATTAAATATAAAAGGCACAATACCGACTTAAGGACAAGAAGACTGACTCTTCTTACAGACTATGTTTTGAACCATTCCTGAGACACTAGTTATAGATTCCGATGCTTCACTTCAGGTTTACTGTATCCCTCTGACCTTCTTATTGCGGTGAAACACAGAAATTGCATCGGAATTAAATACGAAAGGCACAATGCAAACTTAAGTACAAGTAGACTGACTCTTCCTACTGACTATGTTTTGAACCATTCCTGTGACAGTAGTTATAGATTCCGATGTTTCACTTCAGGATTACTGTATCCCTTGGACCATCTTATTGACGATGAAACACAGAAATTGCATCGGAATTAAATACAAAAGACACAATGCCGACTTAAGTACAAGAAGACTGACTCTTCTTACATGCTAGGCTTTGAACCATTCCTGTGACACTAGTTATAGATTCCGATGCTTCACTTCAGGTTTACTGTATCCCTTGGACCTACTTATTGACGATGAAACACAGAAATTGCATCGGAATTCAATACAAAAGGCACAATGCCGACTTAAGCACAAGAAGACTGTCTCTTCTTACTGACTATGCTTTGTACCATTATTGTGACACTAGTAATAGATTCCGATGCTTCACTTCAGGTTCACTGTATCCCTCTGACCTTCTTAGTGACGATGAAACACAGAAATTGCATCGGAAATAAATACAAAAAGCACAACGCCGACTTAAGTACAAGAATACTGACTCATCTTACTGTCTATGTTTTGAACCGTCCCTGTGACACTAGTTATAGATTCCGATGCTTCACTCCAGGTTTACTGTATCCCTTGGACCTTCTTATAGACGATGAAACACAGAAATTGCATCGGAATTAAATACAAAAGGCACAAGGCCGACTTAAGTACAAGAACACTGACTCTTCTTACTGACTATGTTTTGAACCATTCTTGTGACACAAGTTATGGATTCAGATGCTTCACTTCAGGTTTACTGTATGCTTCTGACCTTCTTATTGACGATGAAACACAGAAATTGCATCGGAATTAAATACAAAACGCACAATGCCGAATTAAGTACAAGAAGACTGACTCTTCTTACTGTCTATTTTTGAACCACTCCTGTGACACTAGGTATAGACTCCGATGCTTCACTCCAGGTTTACTGTATCCCGTGGACCGTCTTATTGGCGATGAAACACAGAAATTGCGTCTGAATTAAATTCAAAAGGCACAATGCCGACTTAAGTAAATGAAGTCTGACTCTTCTTACTGTCTATGATTTGAACCATTCCTGTGACACTAGTTATAGATTCCGATGCTTCACTCCAGGTTTACTGTATCCCTTGGTCCTTCTTATTGACGATGAAACACAGAAATAGCATCGGAATTAAATACAAAAGGCACAATGCCGTCTTAAGTACAAGAAGACTGACTCTTCCTACTATGCTTTGAACCTTTCCTGTGACACTAGTTATAAATTCTGATGCTTCACGTCAGGTTTACTGTATCCCTTGGACCTTTTTATTGACGATGAAACACAGAAATTGCATCGGAATTAAATACATAAGGCACAATGCAGAATTAAGTACAACAAGACTGACTCTTCTTACTGTCTATGTTTTGAACCATTCCTGTGACTCTAGTTATAGATTCCGATGCTTCACTCCAGGCTTACTGTATCCCTTGGACCTTCTTATTGACGATGAAGCACAGAAATTGCATCGGAATTATATACAAAAGGCACTATGCCGACTTAAGGACAAAAAGATTGACTCTTCTTACTGACTATGATTTGAACCATTCCTGTGACACTAGCTATAGATTCCGATGCTTCACTTCAGGTTTACTGTATCCCTCTGACCTTCTTATTGACGAAGAAACACAGAAATTGCATCGGAATAAAACACAAAAGGCACAATGCCGACTTAAGTACAAGAAGACTGACTCTTCTTACCGTCTATGTTTTGAACCATTCCATTGACACCAGTTATAGATTCCGATGCTTCACTCCAGGTTTACTGTATCCCTTGGACCTTGTTATTGACGATGAAACATAGAAATCACATCGGAATTAAATAGAAAAGGTACAATGCCGACTTAAGTACAAGAACACTTACTCTTATTACTGATTATGTTTTAACCATTCCTGTGACAATAGTTATAGATTCCGATGCTTCACCTCAGGTTTACTGTATCCCTTGGATCTTCTTATTGACGATGAACCACAGAAATTGCATCGGAATTAAATACAAAAGGCAAAATGCCGACTTAAGTACACGAGGACTGACTCTTCTTACTGTCTATGATTTGAACCATTCCTGTGACACTAGTTATAGATTCCGATGCTACACTAAAGGTATACTGTATCCCTCTGACCTTCTTGTTGACGATGAAACACAGAAATTGCATCGGAATTAAATACAATAGGCACAATGCCGACTTAAGGACAAGAAGACTGACTCTTCTTACTGTCTATGATTTGAACCATTCCATTGACACCAGTTATAGATTCCGATGCTTCACTTCAGGTTTGCTGTATCCCTCTGACCTTCTTATTGACGATGAAACACAGAAATTGCATCGGAACTAAATAGAAAAGGCACAATGTCGACTTAAGTACAAGAAGACTGACTGTTCTTACTGTCTATTATTTGAACCATTCCTGTGACACTAGTTATAGATTCCAATGCTTCACTAAAGGTTTACTGTATCCCTTGGACCTGCTTATTGACGATGAAACACAGAAATTGCATCGGAATTAAATACAAAAGGCACAATGCCGACTTAAGTACACGAAGACCGACTCTTCCTACTGACGATGTTTTGAACCACTCCTGTGACACTAGTTATAGATTCGATGCTTCACTCCAGGTTTACTGTATCCCTTGGTCCTTCTTATTGACGATGAAACACAGAAATTGCATCGGAAATAAATACAAAAGGCACAATGCCGACTTAAGGACAAGAAGACTGAGTCTTATTACTGACTATATTTTGAACCATTCCTGTGACACTAGCTATAGATTCCGATGCTTCACTTCAGGTTTACTGTATCCCCTGGACCTTCTTATTGACGATGAAACACAGAAATTGCATCGGAATTAAAAACAAAAGACAAAATGCCAACTTAAGTACACGAAGACTGACTCTTCTTACAGTCTATGATTTGAACCATTCCTGTGACACAAGTTATAGACTCCGATGCTACACTCCTGGTTTACTGTATCCCATGGACCTTCTTATTGACGATGAAACACAGAAATTGCATCGGAATTAAATACAAAATTCACAACGCCGACTTAAGGATAAGAAGACTGGCTCTTCTTACTGACTTTGTTTTGAACAATTCCTGTGACACTAGTTATACATTCCGATTCTTCACTTCAGGTTTACTGTATCGCTTGGACCGTCCTATTGACGATGAAACACAGAAATTGCATCGGAATTAAATACAAAAGTCACAGTGTCGACTTATGTACAAGAAGACTGATTCTTCCTACAGTCTATGTTTTGAACCATTCCTGTGACACTAGTTGTAGATTCCGATGCATCACTTCAGGTTTACTGTATCCCTTGGACCTTCTTATTGTTGATGGAAACACAGAAATTGCATCGGAATCAAATAGAAAAGGCACAATTACGACTTAAGTACAAGAAGACTGACTCTTCTTACTGACTATGTTTTGAACCATTCCTGTGACACTAGTTATAGATTTCGATGCTAAACTCCAGGTTTACTCTATCCCTTGGACCTTCTTACTGACGATGAAACACAGATATTGCATCGGAATTATATTCAAAAGGTACAATGCCGACTTAAGGACAAGAAATCTGACTGTTCATACCGACTATGTATTGAACCATTCCTGTGACACTAGCTATAGATTTCGATGCTTCACTGCAGGTTTATTCTATCCCTCTGACCTTCTTATGGACGATGAAACACAGAACTTGCATCGGAATTAAATAGAAAAGTCACAATGTCGACCTAAGTACAAGAAGACTGACTCTTCTTACTGTCTATGTTTTGAACCATTCCTGTGACACTAGTTATAGGTTCCAATGCTTCACTCCAGGTTTACTGTATCTCTTGGACCTTCTTATTGACGATGATACACAGAAATTGCATCGGAATGAAATAGAAAAGGCACAATGCTGACTTAAGTACAAGAAGACTGACCCTTCCTACTGTCTATCTTTTGAACCATTCCTGTGACACTAGTTATAGATTCCGATTCTTCACTTCAGGTTTACTGTATCCCTCTGACCTTATTGCCGATGAACCACAGAAATTGCATCGGAATTAAATATAAAAGGCACAATACCGACTTAAGGACAAGAAGACTGACTCTTCTTACTGACTATGTTTTGAACCATTCCTGAGACACTAGTTATAGATTCCGATGCTTCACTTCAGGTTTACTGTATCCCTCTGACCTTCTTATTGCGGTGAAACACAGAAATTGCATCGGAATTAAATACGAAAGGCACAATGCAAACTTAAGTACAAGTAGACTGACTCTTCCTACTGACTATGTTTTGAACCATTCCTGTGACAGTAGTTATAGATTCCGATGTTTCACTTCAGGTTTACTGTATCCCTTGGACCATCTTATTGACGATGAAACACAGAAATTGCATCGGAATTAAATACAAAAGACACAAGGCCGACTTAAGTACAAGAACACTGACTCTTCTTACTGACTATGTTTTGAACCATTCTTGTGACACAAGTTATGGATTCAGATGCTTCACTTCAGGTTTACTGTATCCCTTGGACCTACTTATTGAATATGAAACACAGAAATTGCATCGGAATTCAATACAAAAGGCACAATGCCGACTTAAGCACAAGAAGACTGTCTCTTCTTACTGACTATGCTTTGTACCATTCCTGTGACACTAGTTATAGATTACGATGCTTCACTTCAGGTTTACTGTATCCCTCTGACCTTCTTAGTGACGATGAAACACAGAAATTGCATCGTAAATAAATACAAAAAGCACAACGCCGACTTAAGTACAAGAATACTGACTCATCTTACTGTCTATGTTTTGAACCGTCCCTGTGACACTAGTTATAGATTCCGATGCTTCACTCCAGGTTTACTGTATCCCTTGGACCTTCTTATAGACGATGAAACACAGAAATTGCATCGGAATTAAATACAAAAGGCACATAGCCGACTTAAGTACAAGAACACTGACTCTTCTTACTGACTATGTTTTGAACCATTCTTGTGACACAAGTTATGGATTCAGATGCTTCACTTCAGGTTTTACTGTATGCTTCTGACCTTCTTATTGACGATGAAACACAGAAATTGCATCGGAATTAAATACAAAACGCACAATGCCGAATTAAGTACAAGAAGACTGACTCTTCTTACTGTCTATTTTTGAACCACTCCTGTGACACTAGGTATAGACTCCGATGCTTCACTCCAGGTTTACTGTATCCCGTGGACCGTCTTATTGGCGATGAAACACAGAAATTGCGTCTGAATTAAATTCAAAAGGCACAATGCCGACTTAAGTAAAAGAAGTCTGACTCTTCTTACTGTCTATGATTTGAACCATTCCTGTGACACTAGTTATAGATTCCGATGCTTCACTCCAGGTTTACTGTATCCCTTGGTCCTTCTTATTGACGATGAAACACAGAAATAGCTTCGGAATTAAATACAAAAGGCACAATGCCGACTTAAGTACAAGAAGACTGACTCTTCCTACTATGCTTTGAACCTTTCCTGTGACACTAGTTATAAATTCCGATGCTTCACGTCAGGTTTACTGTATCCCTTGGACCTTCTTATTGACGATGAAACACAGAAATTGCATCGGAATTAAATACATAAGGCACAATGCAGAATTAAGTACAACAAGACTGACTCTTCTTACTGTCTATGTTTTGAACCATTCCTGTGACTCTAGTTATAGATTCCGATGCTTCACTCCAGGTTTACTGTATCCCTTGGACCTTCTTATTGACGATGAAACACAGAAATTGCATCGGAATTATATACAAAAGGCACTATGCCGACTTAAGGACAAAAAGATTGACTCTTCTTACTGACTATGATTTGAACCACTCCTGTGACACTAGCTATAGATTCCGATGCTTCACTTCAGGTTTACTGTATCCCTCTGACCTTCTTATTGACGAAGAAACACAGAAATTGCATCGGAATAAAACACAAAAGGCACAATGCCGACTTAAGTACAAGAAGACTGACTCTTCTTACCGTCTATGTTTTGAACCATTCCATTGACACCAGTTATAGATTCCGATGCTTCACTCCAGGTTTACTGTATCCCTTGGACCTTGTTATTGACGATGAAACATAGAAATCACATCGGAATTAAATAGAAAAGGTACAATGCCGACTTAAGTACAAGAAAACTTACTCTTATTACTGACTATGTTTTAACCATTCCTGTGACAATAGTTATAGATTCCGATGCTTCACCTCAGGTTTACTGTATCCCTTGGATCTTCTTATTGACGATGAACCACAGAAATTGCATCGGAATTAAATACAAAAGGCAAAATGCCGACTTAAGTACACGAGGACTGACTCTTCTTACTGTCTATGATTTGAACCACTCCTGTGACACTAGTTATAGATTCCGATGCTACACTCCAGGTATACTGTATCCCTCTGACCTTCTTATTGACGATGAAACACAGAAATTGCATCGGAATTAAATACAATAGGCACAATGCCGACTTAAGGACAAGAAGACTGACTCTTCTTACTGTCTATGATTTGAACCATTCCATTGACACCAGTTATAGATTCCGATGCTTCACTTCAGGTTTGCTGTATCCCTCTGACCTTCTTATTGACGATGAAACACAGAAATTGCATCGGAACTAAATAGAAAAGGCACAATGTCGACTTAAGTACAAGAAGACTGACTGTTCTTACTGTCTATTATTTGAACCATTCCTGTGACACTAGTTATAGATTCCAATGCTTCACTAAAGGTTTACTGTATCCCTTGGACCTGCTTATTGACGATGAAACACAGAAATTGCATCGGAATTAAATACAAAAGGCACAATGCCGACTTAAGTACACGAAGACCGACTCTTCCTACTGACGATGTTTTGAACCACTCCTGTGACACTAGTTATAGATTCCGATGCTTCACTCCAGGTTTACTGTATCCCTTGGTCCTTCTTATTGACGATGAAACACAGAAATTGCATCGGAAATAAATACAAAAGGCACAATGCCGACTTAAGGACAAGAAGACTGAGTCTTATTACTGCCTATATTTTGAACCATTCCTGTGACACTAGCTATAGATTCCGATGCTTCACTTCAGGTTTACTGTATCCCCTGGACCTTCTTATTGACGATGAAACACAGAAATTGCATCGGAATTAAAAACAAAAGACAAAATTCCAACTTAAGTACACGAAGACTGACTCTTCTTACAGTCTATGATTTGAACCATTCCTGTGACACTAGTTATAGACTCCGATGCTACACTCCTGGTTTACTGTATCCCATGGACCTTCTTATTGACGATGAAACACAGAAATTGCATCGGAATTAAATACAAAATTCACAACGCCGACTTAAGGATAAGAAGACTGGCTCTTCTTACTGACTTTGTTTTGAACAATTCCTGTGACACTAGTTATACATTCCGATTCTTCACTTCAGGTTTACTGTATCGCTTGGACCGTCCTATTGACGATGAAACACAGAAATTGCATCGGAATTAAATACAAAAGTCACAGTGTCGACTTATGTACAAGAAGACTGACTCTTCCTACAGTCTATGTTTTGAACCATTCCTGTGTCACTAGTTATAGATTACGATGCTTCACTTCAGGTTTACTGTATCCCTTGGACCTTCTTATTGACGATGAAACACAGAAATAGCATCGCAATTAAATACAAATGGCACAATGCCGACATAAGTACATGAAGACCAACTCTTCCTACTGAATATGTTTGAACCGTTCCTGTGACACTAGTCATAGATTCCGATGCTTCACTTGAGGTTTACTGTATCCCTTGGACCTTCTTATTGACGATGAAACAAAGAAATTGCATCGGAATTAAATAGAAAAGGCACAATGCCGACGTAAGTACAAGAAGACTGACTCTTCTTACTGACTATGTTTTGACCATTCCTGTGACACTAGTTATAGATTCCGATGCTTCACTTCAGGTTTACTGTATCCCCTGGACCTTCTTATTGACGATGAAACACAGAAATTGCATCGGAATTAAAAACAAAAGGCACAATGGCGACTTAAGGATAAGAAGACTGGCTCTTCTTACTGACTTTGTTTTGAACCATTCCTGTGACACTAGTTATAGATTCCGATGCTTCACTTCAGCTTTACTGCATCCCTTGGACCTTCTTATTGACGATGAATCGCAGAAATTGCATCGGAATTAAATACAAAAGGCACAACGCCGTCTTAAGTACAAGAAGACCGACCCTTCTTACTGTCTATGCTTTGAACCATTCCTGTGACACTAGTTATAGATTCCGATGCGTTATTTCAGGTTTACTGCATCCCTTGGACCTTCTTATTTACGATGAAATACAGAAATTGCATCGGAATTAAACACAAAAGGCGGAATGCCGACTTAAGTACAAAAAGACGGACTCCTCTTACTGACTACGATTTGAACCATTCCTGTGACACTAGTTATAGATTCCGATGCTTCACTTCAGGTTTACTGTATCCCTCTGACATTCTTTTTGACGATGAAACATAGAAATTGCATCGGAATTAAATAGAAAAGGCACAATGCCGACTTAAGTACAAGAAGACTGACTCTTACCACTGTCTATGTTTTGAACCATTCCTGTGACACTAGTTATAGATTCCCATGCTTCACTTGAGGTTTACTGTATCCCTTGGACCTTCTTATTGACGATGAAACACAGAAATTGCATCGGAATTAAATAGAAAAGGCACAATGCCGATTTAAGTACAAGAAGACTGACTCTTCCCACTGTCTATGCTTTGAACCATTCCTGAGACACTAGTTATAGATTCCCATGCTTCACTTGAGGTTTACTGTATCCCTTGGACCTTCGTATTGACGATGAAACACAGATATTGCATCGGAATTAAATAGAAAAGGCACAATGCCGACGTATGTACAAGAAGACTGACTCTTCTTACTGACTATGTTTTGACCATTCCTGTGACACTAGTTATAGATTCCGATGCTTCAATTCAGGTTTACTGTATCCCGTGGACCGTCTTATTGGCGATGAAACACGGAAATTGCGTCGGAATTAAATACAAAAGGCACAATGCCTACTTAAGTAAAAGAAGTCTGACTCTTCTTACTGTCTATGATTTGAACCATTCCTGTGACACTAGTTATAGATTCCGATGCTTCACTCCAGGTTTACTGTATCCCTTGGACCTTCGTATTGACGATGAAACACAGAAATTGCATCAGAATCAAATAGAATATGCACAATGATGACTTTAGTGCAAGAAGACCTACTATTCTTACTGACTATGCTTTGAAACATTACTGTGAGACTAGTTATAGATTCCGATGCTTCACTTCAGGATTACTGTATCCCTTGGTCCTTCTTCTTGACGATGAAACACAGAAATAGCTTCGGAATTAAATACAAAAGGCACAATGCCGACTTAAGTACAAGAAGACTGACTCTTCTTACTATGCTTTGAACCTTTCCTGTGACACTAGTTATAAATTCCGATGCTGCACGTCAGGTTTACTGTATCGATTGGACCTTCTTATTGACGATGAAACACAGAAATTGCATCGGAATTAAATACATAAGGCACAATGCAGAATTAAGTACAACAAGACTGACTCTTCTTACTGTCTATGTTTTGAACCATTCCTGTGACTCTAGTTATAGATTCCGATGCTTCACTCCAGGTTTACTGTATCCCTTGGACCTTCTTATTGACGATGAAACACAGAAATTGCATCGGAATTAAATACAAAAGGCACTATGCCGACTTAAGGACAAAAAGATTGACTCTTCTTACTGACTATGATTTGAACCATTCCTGTGACACTAGCTATAGATTCCGATGCTTCACTTCAGGTTTACTGTATCCCTCTGACCTTCTTATTGACGAAGAAACACAGATATTGCATCGGAATAAAATACAAAAGGCACAATGCCGACTTAAGTACAAGAAGACTGACTCTTCTTACTGTCTATGT
The DNA here is from genome assembly GCF_021461385.2 of Schistocerca piceifrons. Lineage (NCBI taxonomy): Eukaryota > Metazoa > Arthropoda > Insecta > Orthoptera > Acrididae > Schistocerca > Schistocerca piceifrons. The sequence goes on from NW_025728690.1 coordinate 374,130, forward strand.
TTTGAAAAATTCCATTGACACCAGTTATAGATTCCGATGCTTCACTCCAGGTTTACTGTATCCCTTGGACCTTGTTATTGACGATGAAACATAGAAATCGCATCGGAATTAAATAGAAAAGGTACAATGCCGACTTAAGTACAAGAACACTGACTCTTATTACTGACTATGTTTTAACCACTCCTGTGACAATAGTTATAGATTCCGATGCTTCACCTCAGGTTTACTGTATCCCTTGGATCTTCTTATTGACGATGAACCACAGAAATTGCATCGGAATTAAATACAAAAGGCAAAACGCCGACTTAAGTACACGAGGACTGACTCTTCTTACTGTCTATGATTTGAACCATTCCTGTGACACTAGTTATAGATTCCGATGCTACACTCCAGGTATACTGTATCCCTCTGACATTCTTATTGACGATGAAACACAGAAATTGCATCGGAATTAAATACAATAGGCACAATGCCGACTTAAGGACAAGAAGACTGACTCTTCTTACTGTCTATGATTTGAACCATTCCATTGACACCAGTTATAGATTCCGATGCTTCACTTCAGGTTAGCTGTATCCCTCTGACCTTCTTATTGACGATGAAACACAGAAATTGCATCGGAACTAAATAGAAAAGGCACAATGTCGACTTAAGTACAAGAAGACTGACTCTTCTTACTGTCTATTATTTGAACCATTCCTGTGACACTAGTTTATAGATTCCAATGCTTCACTAAAAGTTTACTGTATCCCTTGGACCTGCTTATTGACGATGAAACACAGAAATTGCATCGGAATTAAATACAAAAGACACAGTGTCGTCTTATGTACAAGAAGACTGACTCTTCCTACAGTCTATGTTTTGAACCATTCCTGTGTCACTAGTTATAGATTACGATGCTTCACTTCAGGTTTACTGTATCCCTTGGACCTTCTTATTGACGATGAAACTCAGAAATTGCATCGGAATTAAATACGTAAGGCACAATGCAGAATTAAGTACAACAAGACTGACTCTTCTTACTGTCTATGCTTTGAACCATTCCTGTGACTCTAGTTATAGATTCCGATGCTTCACTCCAGGTTTACTGTATCTCTTGGACCTTCTTATTGACGATGAAACACAAAAATTGCATCGGAATTAAATACAAAAGGCACAATGCCGACTTAAGGAAAAAAGATTGACTCTTCTTACTGACTATGATTTGAACCATTCCTGTGACACTAGCTATAGATTCCGATGCTTCACTTCAGGTTTACTGTATCCCTCTGACCTTCTTATTGACGAAGAAACACAGAAATTGCATCGGAATTAAATACAAAATTCACAACGCCGACTTAAGAATAAGAAGACTGGCTCTTCTTACTGACTTTGTTTTGAACAATTCCTGTGACACTAGTTATACATTCCGATTCTTCACTTCAGGTTTACTGTATCGCTTGGACCGTCCTATTGACGATGAAACACAGAAATTGCATCGGAATTAAATACAAAAGGCACAGTGTCGACTTATGTACAAGAAGACTGACTCTTCCTACAGTCTATGTTTTGAACCATTCCTGTGTCACTAGTTATAGATTACGATGCTTCACTTCAGGTTTACTGTATCCCTTGGACCTTCTTATTGACGATGAAACACAGAAATAGCATCGGAATTAAATACAAATGGCACAATGCCGACATAAGTACATGAAGACCAACTCTTCCTACTGACTATGTTTGAACCGTTCCTGTGACACTAGTCATAGATTCCGATGCTACACTTGAGGTTTACTGTATCCCTTGGACCTTCTTATTGACGATGAAACACAGAAATTGCATCGGAATTAAATAGAAAAGGCACAATGCCGACGTATGTACAAGAAGACTGACTCTTCTTACTGACTATGTTTTGACCATTCCTGTGACACTAGTTATAGATTCCGATGCTTCAATTCAGGTTTACTGTATCCCCTGGACCTTCTTATTGACGATGAAACACAGAAATTGCATCGGAATTAAAAACAAAAGGCACAATGGCGACTTAAGGATAAGAAGACTGGCTCTTCTTACTGACTTTGTTTTGAAAGATTCCTGTGACACTAGTTATAGATTCCGATGCTTCACTTCAGCTTTACTGCATCCCTTGGACCTTCTTATTGACGATGAATCGCAGAAATTGCATCGGAATTAAATACAAAAGGCACAACGCCGTCTTAAGTACAAGAAGACCGACCCTTCTTACTGTCTATGCTTTGAACCATTCCTGTGACACTAGTTATAGATTCCGATGCGTCATTTCAGGTTTACTGCATCCCTTGGACCATCTTATTTACGATGAAATACAGAAATTGCATCGGAATTAAACACAAAAGGCGGAATGCCGACTTAAGTACAAAGAGACGGACTCCTCTTACTGACTATGATTTGAACAATTCCTGTGACACTAGTTATAGATTCCGATGCTTCACTTCAGGTTTACTGTATCCCTCTGACATTCTTTTTGACGATGAAACACAGACATTGCATCGGAATTAAATAGAAAAGGCACAATGCCGACTTAAGTACAAGAAGACTGACTCTTCCCACTGTCTATGTTTTGAACCATTCCTGTGACACTAGTCATAGATTCCCATGCTTCACTTGAGGTTTACTGTATCCCTTGGACCTTCTTATTGACGATGAAACACAGAAATTGCATCGGAATTAAATAGAAAAGGCACAATGCCGACTTAAGTACAAGAAGACTGACTCTTCCCACTGTCTATGTTTTGAACCATTCCTGAGACACTAGTTATAGATTCCCATGCTTCACTTGAGGTTTACTGTATCTCTTGGACCTTCTTATTGACGATGAAACACAGAAATTGCATCGGAATTAAATAGAAAAGGCAAAATGCCGTCTTAAGTACAAGAAGACTGACTCTTCTTACTGTCTATTTTTGAACCAGTCCTGTGACACTAGGTATAGACTCCGATGCTTCACTCCAGGTTTACTGTATCCCGTGGACCGTCTTATTGGCGATGAAACACAGAAATTGCGTCGGAATTAAATACAAAAGGCACAATGCCGACTTAAGTAAAAGAAGTCTGACTCTTCTTACTGTCTATGATTTGAACCATTCCTGTGACACTAGTTATAGATTCCGATGCTTCACACCAGGTTTACTGTATCCCTTGGACCTTCTTATTGACGATGAAACACAGAAATTGTATCAGAATCAAATAGAATATGCACAATGATGACTTTAGTGCAAGAAGACCTACTATTCTTACTGACTATGCTTTGAAACATTACTGTGACACTAGTTATAGATTCCGATGCTTCACTTCAGGATTACTGTATCCCTTGGTCCTTCTTATTGACGATGAAACACAGAAATAGCTTCGGAAATAAATACAAAAGGCACAATGCCGACTTAAGTACAAGAAGACTGACTCTTCTTACTATGCTTTGAACCTTTCCTGTGACACTAGTTATAAATTCCGATGCTGCACGTCAGGTTTACTGTATCCCTTGGACCTTCTTATTGACGATGAAACACAGAAATTGCATCGGAATTAAATACATAAGGCACAATGCAGAATTAAGTACAACAACACTGACTCTTCTTACTGTCTATGTTTTGAACCATTCCTGTGACTCTAGTTATAGATTCCGATGCTTCACTCCAGGTTTACTGTATCCCTTGGACCTTCTTATTGACGATGAAACACAGAAATTGCATCGGAATTAAATACAAAAGGCACAATGCCGACTTAAGGAAAAAAGATTGACTCTTCTTACTGACTATGATTTGAACCGTTCCTGTGACACTAGCTATAGATTCCGATGCTTCACTTCAGGTTTACTGTATCCCTCTGACCTTCTTATTGACGAAGAAACACAAAAATTGCATCGGAATAAAATACAAAAGGCACAATGCCGACTTAAGTACAAGAAGACTGACTCTTCTTACTGTCTATGTTTTGAAAAATTCCATTGACACCAGTTATAGATTCCGATGCTTCACTCCAGGTTTACTGTATCCCTTGGACCTTGTTATTGACGATGAAACATAGAAATCGCATCGGAATTAAATAGAAAAGGTACAATGCCGACTTAAGTACAAGAACACTGACTCTTATTACTGACTATGTTTTAACCATTCCTGTGACAATAGTTATAGATTCCGATGCTTCACCTCAGGTTTACTGTATCCCTTGGATCTTCTTATTGACGATGAACCACAGAAATTGCATCGGAATTAAATACAAAAGGCAAAATGCCGACTTAAGTACACGAGGACTGACTCTTCTTACTGTCTATGATTTGAACCATTCCTGTGACACTAGTTATAGATTCCGATGCTACACTCCAGGTTTGCTGTATCCCTCTGACCTTCTTATTGACGATGAAACACAGAAATTGCATCGGAACTAAATAGAAAAGGCACAATGTCGACTTAAGTACAAGAAGACTGACTCTTCTTACTGTCTATTATTTGAACCATTCCTGTGACACTAGTTATAGATTCCAATGCTTCACTAAAGGTTTACTGTATCCCTTGGACCTGCTTATTGACGATGAAACACAGAAATTGCATCGGAATTAAATACAAAAGGCACAATGCCGACTTAAGTACATGAAGACCGACTCTTCCTACTGACGATGTTTTGAACCACTCCTGTGACACTAGTTATAGATTCCGATGCTTCACTCCAGGTTTACTGTATCCCTTGGTCCTTCTTATTGACGATGAAACACAGAAATCGCATCGGAAATAAATACAAAAGGCACAATGCCGACTTAAGGACAAGAAGACTGACTCTTATTACTGACTATATTTTGAACCATTCCTGTGACACTAGCTATAGATTCCGATGCTTCACTTCAGGTTTTCTGTATCCCCTGGACCTTCTTATTGACGATGAAACACAGAAATTGCATCGGAATTAAATACAAAAGACAAAATGCCAACTTAAGTACACGAAGACTGACTCTTCTTACAGTCTATGATTTGAACCATTCCTGTGACACTAGTTATAGACTCCGATGCTACACTCCTGGTTTACTGTATCCCATGGACCTTCTTATTGACGATGAAACACAGAAATAGCATCGGAATTAAATACAAAATTCACAGCGCCGACTTAAGGATAAGAAGACTGGCTCTTCTTACTGACTTTGTTTTGAACAATTCCTGTGACACTAGTTATACATTCCGATACTTCACTTCAGGTTTTGCTGTATCGCTTGGACCGTCCTATTGACGATGAAACACAGAAATTGCATCGGAATTAAATACAAAAGGCACAGTGTCGACTTATGTACAAGAAGACTGACTCATCCTACAGTCTATGTTTTGAACCATTCCTGTGTCACTAGTTATAGATTACGATGCTTCACTTCAGGTTTACTGTATCCCTTGGACCTTCTTATTGACGATGAAACACAGAAATTGCATCGGAATTAAATACAAATGGCACAATGCCAACATAAGTACATGAAGACCAACTCTTCCTACTGACTATGTTTGAACCGTTCCTGTGACACTAGTCATAGATTCCGATGCTTCACTTGAGGTTTACTGTATCCCTTGGACTTTCTTATTGACGATGAAACACAGAAATTGCATCGGAATTAAATAGAAAAGGCACAATGCCGACGTAAGTACAAGAAGACTGACTCTTCTTACTGACTATGTTTTGACCATTCCTGTGACACTAGTTATAGATTCCGATGCTTCACTTCAGGTTTACTGTATCCCCTGGACCTTCTTATTGACGATGAAACACAGAAATTGCATCGGAATTAATAACAAAAGGCACAATGGCGACTTAAGGATAAGAAGACTGGCTCTTCTTACTGACTTTGTTTTGAACCATTCCTGTGACACTAGTTATAGATTCCGATGCTTCACTTCAGGTTTACTGTATTCCTTGGACCTTCTTATTGACGATGAATCGCAGAAATTGCATCGGAATTAAATACAAAAGGCACAACGCCGTCTTAAGTACAAGAAGACTGACCCTTCTTACTGTCTATGCTTTGAACCATTCCTGTGACACTAGTTATAGATTCCGAGGCGTCATTTCAGGTTTACTGCATCCCTTGGACCTTCTTATTTACGATGAAATACAGAAATTGCATCGGAATTAAACACAAAATGCGGAATGCCGACTTAAGTACAAAAAGACGGACTCCTCTTACTGACTATGATTTGAACCATTCCTGTGACACTAGTTATAGAATCCGATGCTTCACTTCAGGTTTACTGTATCCCTCTGACATTCTTTTTGACGATGAAACACAGAAATTGCATCGGAATTAAATAGAAAAGGCACAATGCCGACTTAAGTACAAGAAGACTGACTCTTCCCACTGTCTATGTTTTGAACCATTCCTGTGACACTAGTTATAGATTCCCATGCTTCACTTGAGGTTTACTGCATCCCTTGGACCTTCTTATTGACGATGAAACACAGAAATTGCATCGGAATTAAATAGAAAAGGCACAATGCCGACTTAAGTACAAGAAGACTGACTCTTCCCACTGTCTATGTTTTGAACTATTCTTGTTACACTAGTTATAGATTCCGATGCTTCACTTGAGGTTTACTGTATCCCTTGGACCTTCTTATTGACGATGAAACACAGAAATTACTTTGGAATTAAATAGAAAAGGCACAATGCCGAGTTAAGTACAAGACAACTGACTTTTCTTACTGTCTATGCTTTGAATATTCCTGTGACACTAGTAATAGATTCTGATGCTTCACCTCAGGTTTACTGTATACCTTGGACCTTCTTATTGACAATGAAACACAGAAATTGCATCAGAATCAAATAGAATATGCACAATGATGACTTTAGTGCAAGAAGACTTACTATTCTTACTGACTATGCTTTGAACCATTCCTGTGACAGTAGTTATAGATTCCGATGCTTCACTTCAGGATTACTGTATCCCTCTGACTTTCTTATTGACGAAGAAACACAGAAATTGCATCGGAATTAAATACAAAAGGCACAATGCCGATTTAAGTACAAGAAGACTGACTCTTCTTACTGTCTATGTTTTGAACCATTCCATTGACACCAGTTATAGATTCCGATGCTTCACTCCAAGTTTACTGTATCCCTTGGACCTTGTTATTGACGATGAAACATAGAAATCGCATCGGAATTAAATAGAAAAGGTACAATGCCGACTTAAGTACAAGAACACTGACTCTTATTACTGACTATGTTTTAACCATTCCTGTGACAATAGTTATAGATTCCGATGCTTCACCTCAGGTTTGCTGTATCCCTCTGACCTTCTTATTGACGATGAAACACAGAAATTGGATCGGAACTAAATAGAAAAGGCACAATGCCGACTTAAGTACAAGAAGACTGACTCTTCCTACTGTCTATGTTTTGAACCATTCCTGTGACACTATTTATAGATTCCAATGCTTCACTAAAGGTTTACTGTATCCCTTGGACCTGCTTAGTGACGATGAAACACAGAAATTGCATCGGAATTAAATACAAAAGGCACAATGCCGACTTAAGTACATGAAGACCGACTCTTCTTACAGTCTATGATTTGAACCATTCCTGTGACACTAGTTATAGACTCCGATGCTACACTCCTGGTTTACTGTATCCCATGGACCTTCTTATTGACGATGAAACACAGAAATTGCATCGGAATTAAATACAAAATTCACAATGCCGACTTAAGGATAAGAAGACTGGCTCTTCTTACTGACTTTGTTTTGAACCATTCCTGTGACACTAGTTATACATTCCGATTCTTCACTTCAGGTTTACTGTATCGCTTGGATCGTCCTATTGACGATGAAACACAGAAATTGCATCGGAATTAAATACAAAAGGCACAATGCCGACATAAGTACATGAAGACCAACTCTTCCTACTGACTATGTTTGAACCGTTCCTGTGACATTAGTCATAGATTCCGATGCTTCACTTGAGGTTTACTGTATCCCTTGGACCTTCTTATTGACGATGAAACACAGAAATTGCATCGGAATTAAACACAAAAGGCAGAATGCCGACATAAGTACAAAAAGACGGACTCCTCTTACTGACTATGATTTGTACCATTCCTGTGACACTAGTTATAGATTCCGGTGCTTCACTTCAGGTGTACTGTATCGCCTGGACCTTCTTATTGACGATGAAACACAGAAATTGCATCGGAATTAAATAGAAAAGGCACAATACCGACTTAAGTACAAGAAGACTGACTCTTCCCACTGTCTATGTTTTGAACCATTCTTGTGACACTAGTTATCGACTCCGATGCTTCACTTGAGGTTTACTGTATCCCTTGGACCTTCTTATTGACGATGAAACACAGAAATTGCTTTGGAATTAAATAGAAAAGCCACAATGCCGAGTTAAGTACAAGACAACTGACTTTTCTTACTGTCTATGCTTTGAATATTTCTGTGACACTAGTAATAGATTCTGATACTTCACCTCAGGTTTAATGTATCCCTTGGACCTTCTTATTGACCATGAAACACAGAAATTGCATCGGAATTAAATACAAAAGGCACAATGCCGACTTAAGTACAAGAAGACTGACACTTCTTACTGACTATGATTTGAACCATTCCTGTGACACTAGTTATAGATTGCAATGCTTCACTTCAGGTTTACTGTATCCCTCTGACATTCTAATTGACGAAGAAACACATAAATTGCATCGGAATTAAATACAATAGGCAGAATGCCGACTTAAGTACAAGAAGACTGACTCTTCTTACTGTCTATATTTTGAACCATTCCTGTGACACTAGTAATCGATTCCAATGCTTCACTGCAGGTCTACTGTATCCCTTGGGTCTTCTTTTTGACGATGAAACACAGAAATTGCATCGGAATGAAATACAAAATGCACAATGCCGACTTAAGTACAAGACGTCTGACTCTTCTTACTGTATATGTTTTGAACCATTACTGTGACACTAGTTATAGATTCCGATGCTTCACTCCAGGTTTTCTGTAACCCCTTGGACCTTCTTATTGACGATGAAACACAGAAATTGCATCGGAATTAAATACAAAAGGAAGAATGCCGACTTAAGTACAAGAAGACTGACTCTTATACTGTCTATGCTTTGTACCATTTCTGTGACACTGGTTATAGAGTCCGATGCTTCACTTCAGGTTTACTGTATCCCTTGGGCCTTCTTAGTGACGATGAATCACAGAAATTGCATCGGAATTAAATACAAAAGGCACAATGCCGACTTACGTACAAGAAGACTGACTCTTCTTACTGTCTATATTTTGAACCATTCCAGTGACACTAGTGATCGATTCCGATGCTTCACTGCAGGTTTACTGTATCCCTTGGGTCTTCTTTTTGACGATGAAACACAGAAATTGCATCGGAATTAAATACAAAAGGCACAATGCCGACTTAAGTACAGGACGTCTGACTCTTCTTACTGTCTATGTTTTGAACCATTACTGTGTCACTAGTTATAGATTCCGATGCGTCATTTAAGGTTTACTGTATCCCTCGGACCCTCTTATTGACGATGAAACACAGAAATTGCATCGGAATTAAATACAAAAGGCTCAATGCCGACTTAAGTACAAGAAGACTGACTCTTATACTGTCTATGTTTTGAGCCATTTCTGTGACACTAGTTATAAAGTCCGATGCTTCACTTCAGGTTTACTGTATCCCTTGGACCTTCTTAGTGACGATGAATCACAGAAATTGCATCGGAATTAAATGCAAAAGGCACAATGCCGACTTAAGTACAAGAAGACTGACTCTTCTTACTGTCTATATTTTGAACCATTCCAGTGACACTTGTAATCGATTCCGATGCTTCACTGCAGGTCCAATGTATCCCTTGGGACTTCTTTTTGACGATGAAACACAGAAATTGCATCGGAATTAAATACAAAAGGCACTATGCCGACTTAAGTACAAGACGTCTGACTCTTTTTACTGTCTATGTTTGAACCATTAGTGTGACACTAGTTATAGATTCCAATGCTTCACTCCAGGTTTACTGTAACCCCTTGGACCTTCTTATTGACGATGAAACACAGAAATTGCATCGGAATTAAATACAAAAGGAAGAATGCCGACTTAAGTACAAGAAGACTGACTCTTCTTACTGTCTATGATTTGAACCATTCCATTGACACTAGTTATAGATTCCGATGCTTCACTCCAGGTTTACTGTATCCCTTGGATCTTGTTATTGACGATGAAACACAGAAATTGCATCGGAATTAAATAGAAAAGGCACAATGCCGACTTAAGTACAAGAAGACTGGCTACTCTTACTGACTATGTTGTGACCATTCCTGTGACACTAGTTATAGATTCAGATGCTTCATTTCAGGTTTACTATATCCCCTGGACCTTTTTATTGACGATGAAACACAGAAATTGCATCGGAATTAAATACAAAAGGCACAACGCCGTCTTAAGTACAAGAAGACTGACTCTTCTTACTGTCAATGTTTTGAACCATTCCATTGACACTAGTTATAGATTCCGATGCTTCACTCCAGGTTTACTGTATCCCTTGGACCTTGTTATTGACGATGAAACACAGAAATAACTTCGGAATTAAATACAAAAGGCACAATACCGACTTAAGGACATGAAGACTGACCCTTCTCACTGGCTTTGTTTTGAACCATTCCTGTGACCCTAGTTATAGATTCCGATGCTTCACTTCAGGTTTATTGTGTCCCTCGTACTTTCTTATTGACGATGAAACACAGAAATTGCATCGGAATTAAATAGAAATGGCACAATGACGACTTAAGTACAAGAAGACTGACTCTTCTTACTCTCTATGTTTTGAACCATTCCTGTGACACTAGTTATAGAATCCGATGCTTCACTCCAGGTTTACTGTATCCCTTGGACCAGCTTATTGACGATGAAACACAGAAATTGCATCGGAATTCAATACAAATGGCACAATGCCGACTTAACTACAAGAAGACTGACACTTCCTACTGTCTATGTTTTGAACCATTCCTGTGACACTAGTTTTGGATTCCGATGCTTCACTTCAGGTTTGCTGTATCCCTCTGACCTTCTTATTGACGATGAATCACAGTAATTGCATCGGAATTAAATAGAAGAGGCACAGTGCCGACTTAAGTACAAGAAGACTGACTCTTCCTACTGTCTATGTTTTCAACCATTCCTGTGACACTAGTTATAGATTCCGATGCTTCACTTCAGGTTTACTGTATCCCTTGGACCTGCTTATTGACGATGAAACACAGAAATTGCCTCGGAATTAAATACCAAAGGCACAATGCCGACTTAAGTACAAGAAGACTGACTCTTCCTACTGTCTATGTTTTGAACCATTTCTGTGACACTAGTTTTAGATTCCGATGCTTCACTTCAGGTTTGCTGTATCCCTCTGACCTTCTTATTGACGATGAAACCCAGAAATTGCATCGGAATTAAATAGAAAAGGCACAATGTCGACTTAAGTACAAGAAGACTGACTCTTCTTACAGTCTATGTTTCGAACCAATCCTGTGACACTAGTTATAGATTCCAATGCTTCACTCCAGGTTTACCGTATCCCTTGGACCTGCTTATTGACGATGAAACACAGAAATTGCATCGGAATTAAATACAAAAGGCACAATGCCGACTTAATTACATGAAGACCGACTCTTCCTACTGACGATGTTTGAACCATTCCTGTGACACTAGTTATAGAATCCGATGCTTCACTTCAGGTTTACTGTATCCCTCTGACATTCTTTTTGACGATGAAACACAGAAATTGCATCGGAATTAAATAGAAAAGGCACAATGCCGACTTAAGTACAGGAAGACTGACTCTTCCCACTGTCTATGTTTTGAACCATTCCTGTGACACTAGTTATAGATTCCCATGCTTCACTTGAGGTTTACTGCATCCCTTGGACCTTCTTATTGACGATGAAACACAGAAATTGCATCGGAATTAAATAGAAAAGGCACAATGCCGACTTAAGTACAAGAAGAATGACTCTTCCCACTGTCTATGTTTTGAACTATTCTTGTTACACTAGTTATAGATTCCGATGCTTCACTTGAGGTTTACTGTATCCCTTGGACCTTCTTATTGACGATGAAACACAGAAATTACTTTGGAATTAAATAGAAAAGGCACAATGCCGAGTTAAGTACAAGACAACTGACTTTTCTTACTGTCTATGCTTTGAATATTCCTGTGACACTAGTAATAGATTCTGATGCTTCACCTCAGGTTTACTGTATACCTTGGACCTTCTTATTGACAATGAAACACAGAAATTGCATCAGAATCAAATAGAATATGCACAATGATGACTTTAGTGCAAGAAGACTTACTATTCTTACTGACTATGCTTTGAACCATTCCTGTGACAGTAGTTATAGATTCCGATGCTTCACTTCAGGATTACTGTATCCCTCTGACTTTCTTATTGACGAAGAAGCACAGAAATTGCATCGGAATTAAATACAAAAGGCACAATGCCGATTTAAGTACAAGAAGACTGACTCTTCTTACTGTCTATGTTTTGAACCATTCCATTGACACCAGTTATAGATTCCGATGCTTCACTCCAGGTTTACTGTATCCCTTGGACCTTGTTATTGACGATTAAACATAGAAATCGCATCGGAATTAAATAGAAAAGGTACAATGCCGACTTAAGTACAAGAACACTGACTCTTATTACTGACTATGTTTTAACCATTCCTGTGACAATAGTTATAGATTCCGATGCTTCACCTCAGGTTTGCTGTATCCCTCTGACCTTCTTATTGACGATGAAACACAGAAATTGGATCGGAACTAAATAGAAAAGGCACAATGCCGACTTAAGTACAAGAAGACTGACTCTTCCTACTGTCTATGTTTTGAACCATTCCTGTGACACTATTTATAGATTCCAATGCTTCACTAAAGGTTTACTGTATCCCTTGGACCTGCTTATTGACGATGAAACACAGAAATTGCATCGGAATTAAATACAAAAGGCACAATGCCGACTTAAGTACATGAAGACCGACTCTTCTTACAGTCTATGATTTGAACCATTCCTGTGACACTAGTTATAGACTCCGATGCTACACTCCTGGTTTACTGTATCCCATGGACCTTCTTATTGACGATGAAACACAGAAATTGCATCGGAATTAAATACAAAATTCACAATGCCGACTTAAGGATAAGAAGACTGGCTCTTCTTACTGACTTTGTTTTGAACCATTCCTGTGACACTAGTTATACATTCCGATTCTTCACTTCAGGTTTACTGTATCGCTTGGATCGTCCTATTGACGATGAAACACAGAAATTGCATCGGAATTAAATACAAAAGGCACAGTGTCGACTTATGTACATGAAGACTGACTCTTCCTACAGTCTATGATTTGAACCATTCCTGTGACATTAGTCATAGATTCCGATGCTTCACTTGAGGTTTACTGTATCCCTTGGACCTTCTTATTGACGATGAAACACAGAAATTGCATCGGAATTAAACACAAAAGGCAGAATGCCGACTTAAGTACAAAAAGACGGACTCCTCTTACTGACTATGATTTGTACCATTCCTGTGACACTAGTTATAGATTCCGGTGCTTCACTTCAGGTGTACTGTATCGCCTGGACCTTCTTATTGACGATGAAACACAGAAATTGCATCGGAATTAAATAGAAAAGGCACAATACCGACTTAAGTACAAGAAGACTGACTCTTCCCACTGTCTATGTTTTGAACCATTCTTGTGACACTAGTTATCGACTCCGATGCTTCACTTGAGGTTTACTGTATCCCTTGGACCTTCTTATTGACGATGAAACACAGAAATTACTTTGGAATTAAATAGAAAAGGCACAATGCCGAGTTAAGTACAAGACAACTGACTTTTCTTACTGTCTATGCTTTGAATATTCCTGTGACACTAGTAATAGATTCTGATGCTTCACCTCAGGTTTACTGTATACCTTGGACCTTCTTATTGACAATGAAACACAGAAATTGCATCAGAATCAAATAGAATATGCACAATGATGACTTTAGTGCAAGAAGACTTACTATTCTTACTGACTATGCTTTGAACCATTCCTGTGACAGTAGTTATAGATTCCGATGCTTCACTTCAGGATTACTGTATCCCTCTGACTTTCTTATTGACGAAGAAACACAGAAATTGCATCGGAATTAAATACAAAAGGCACAATGCCGATTTAAGTACAAGAAGACTGACTCTTCTTACTGTCTATGTTTTGAACCATTCCATTGACACCAGTTATAGATTCCGATGCTTCACTCCAAGTTTACTGTATCCCTTGGACCTTGTTATTGACGATGAAACATAGAAATCGCATCGGAATTAAATAGAAAAGGCACAATGCCGACTTAAGTACAAGAAGACTGACTCTTCCCACTGTCTATGTTTTGAACCATTCCTGTGACACTAGTTATAGATTCCCATGCTTCACTTGAGGTTTACTGCATCCCTTGGACCTTCTTATTGACGATGAAACACAGAAATTGCATCGGAATTAAATAGAAAAGGCACAATGCCGACTTAAGTACAAGAAGACTGACTCTTCCCACTGTCTATGTTTTGAACTATTCTTGTTACACTAGTTATAGATTCCGATGCTTCACTTGAGGTTTACTGTATCCCTTGGACCTTCTTATTGACGATGAAACACAGAAATTACTTTGGAATTAAATAGAAAAGGCACAATGCCGAGTTAAGTACAAGACAACTGACTTTTCTTACTGTCTATGCTTTGAATATTCCTGTGACACTAGTAATAGATTCTGATGCTTCACCTCAGGTTTACTGTATACCTTGGACCTTCTTATTGACAATGAAACACAGAAATTGCATCAGAATCAAATAGAATATGCACAATGATGACTTTAGTGCAAGAAGACTTACTATTCTTACTGACTATGCTTTGAACCATTCCTGTGACAGTAGTTATAGATTCCGATGCTTCACTTCAGGATTACTGTATCCCTCTGACTTTCTTATTGACGAAGAAACACAGAAATTGCATCGGAATTAAATACAAAAGGCACAATGCCGATTTAAGTACAAGAAGACTGACTCTTCTTACTGTCTATGTTTTGAACCATTCCATTGACACCAGTTATAGATTGCGATGCTTCACTCCAAGTTTACTGTATCCCTTGGACCTTGTTATTGACGATGAAACATAGAAATCGCATCGGAATTAAATAGAAAAGGTACAATGCCGACTTAAGTACAAGAACACTGACTCTTATTACTGACTATGTTTTAACCATTCCTGTGACAATAGTTATAGATTCCGATGCTTCACCTCAGGTTTGCTGTATCCCTCTGACCTTCTTATTGACGATGAAACACAGAAATTGGATCGGAACTAAATAGAAAAGGCACAATGCCGACTTAAGTACAAGAAGACTGACTCTTCCTACTGTCTATGTTTTGAACCATTCCTGTGACACTATTTATAGATTCCAATGCTTCACTAAAGGTTTACTGTATCCCTTGGACCTGCTTAGTGACGATGAAACACAGAAATTGCATCGGAATTAAATACAAAAGGCACAATGCCGACTTAAGTACATGAAGACCGACTCTTCTTACAGTCTATGATTTGAACCATTCCTGTGACACTAGTTATAGACTCCGATGCTACACTCCTGGTTTACTGTATCCCATGGACCTTCTTATTGACGATGAAACACAGAAATTGCATCGGAATTAAATACAAAATTCACAATGCCGACTTAAGGATAAGAAGACTGGCTCTTCTTACTGACTTTGTTTTGAACCATTCCTGTGACACTAGTTATACATTCCGATTCTTCACTTCAGGTTTACTGTATCGCTTGGATCGTCCTATTGACGATGAAACACAGAAATTGCATCGGAATTAAATACAAAAGGCACAGTGTCGACTTATGTACATGAAGACTGACTCTTCCTACAGTCTATGTTTTGAACCATTCCTGTGTCACTAATTATAGATTACGATGCTTCACTTCAGGTTTACTGTATCCCTCGGACCTTCTTATTGACGATGAAACACAGAAATTGCATCGGAATTAAATACAAAAGGCACAATGCCGACATAAGTACATGAAGACCAACTCTTCCTACTGACTATGTTTGAACCGTTCCTGTGACATTAGTCATAGATTCCGATGCTTCACTTGAGGTTTACTGTATCCCTTGGACCTTCTTATTGACGATGAAACACAGAAATTGCATCGGAATTAAACACAAAAGGCAGAATGCCGACATAAGTACAAAAAGACGGACTCCTCTTACTGACTATGATTTGTACCATTCCTGTGACACTAGTTATAGATTCCGGTGCTTCACTTCAGGTGTACTGTATCGCCTGGACCTTCTTATTGACGATGAAACACAGAAATTGCATCGGAATTAAATAGAAAAGGCACAATACCGACTTAAGTACAAGAAGACTGACTCTTCCCACTGTCTATGTTTTGAACCATTCTTGTGACACTAGTTATCGACTCCGATGCTTCACTTGAGGTTTACTGTATCCCTTGGACCTTCTTATTGACGATGAAACACAGAAATTGCTTTGGAATTAAATAGAAAAGCCACAATGCCGAGTTAAGTACAAGACAACTGACTTTTCTTACTGTCTATGCTTTGAATATTTCTGTGACACTAGTAATAGATTCTGATACTTCACCTCAGGTTTAATGTATCCCTTGGACCTTCTTATTGACCATGAAACACAGAAATTGCATCGGAATTAAATACAAAAGGCACAATGCCGACTTAAGTACAAGAAGACTGACACTTCTTACTGACTATGATTTGAACCATTCCTGTGACACTAGTTATAGATTGCAATGCTTCACTTCAGGTTTACTGTATCCCTCTGACATTCTAATTGACGAAGAAACACATAAATTGCATCGGAATTAAATACAATAGGCAGAATGCCGACTTAAGTACAAGAAGACTGACTCTTCTTACTGTCTATATTTTGAACCATTCCTGTGACACTAGTAATCGATTCCAATGCTTCACTGCAGGTCTACTGTATCCCTTGGGTCTTCTTTTTGACGATGAAACACAGAAATTGCATCGGAATGAAATACAAAATGCACAATGCCGACTTAAGTACAAGACGTCTGACTCTTCTTACTGTATATGTTTTGAACCATTACTGTGACACTAGTTATAGATTCCGATGCTTCACTCCAGGTTTTCTGTAACCCCTTGGACCTTCTTATTGACGATGAAACACAGAAATTGCATCGGAATTAAATACAAAAGGAAGAATGCCGACTTAAGTACAAGAAGACTGACTCTTATACTGTCTATGCTTTGTACCATTTCTGTGACACTGGTTATAGAGTCCGATGCTTCACTTCAGGTTTACTGTATCCCTTGGGCCTTCTTAGTGACGATGAATCACAGAAATTGCATCGGAATTAAATACAAAAGGCACAATGCCGACTTACGTACAAGAAGACTGACTCTTCTTACTGTCTATATTTCGAACCATTCCAGTGACACTAGTGATCGATTCCGATGCTTCACTGCAGGTTTACTGTATCCCTTGGGTCTTCTTTTTGACGATGAAACACAGAAATTGCATCGGAATTAAATACAAAAGGCACAATGCCGACTTAAGTACAGGACGTCTGACTCTTCTTACTGTCTATGTTTTGAACCATTACTGTGTCACTAGTTATAGATTCCGATGCGTCATTTAAGGTTTACTGTATCCCTCGGACCCTCTTATTGACGATGAAACACAGAAATTGCATCGGAATTAAATACAAAAGGCTCAATGCCGACTTAAGTACAAGAAGACTGACTCTTATACTGTCTATGTTTTGAGCCATTTCTGTGACACTAGTTATAAAGTCCGATGCTTCACTTCAGGTTTACTGTATCCCTTGGACCTTCTTAGTGACGATGAATCACAGAAATTGCATCGGAATTAAATGCAAAAGGCACAATGCCGACTTAAGTACAAGAAGACTGACTCTTCTTACTGTCTATATTTTGAACCATTCCAGTGACACTTGTAATCGATTCCGATGCTTCACTGCAGGTCCAATGTATCCCTTGGGACTTCTTTTTGACGATGAAACACAGATATTGCATCGGAATTAAATACAAAAGGCACTATGCCGACTTAAGTACAAGACGTCTGACTCTTTTTACTGTCTATGTTTGAACCATTAGTGTGACACTAGTTATAGATTCCAATGCTTCACTCCAGGTTTACTGTAACCCCTTGGACCTTCTTATTGACGATGAAACACAGAAATTGCATCGGAATTAAATACAAAAGGAAGAATGCCGACTTAAGTACAAGAAGACTGACTCTTCTTACTGTCTATGATTTGAACCATTCCATTGACACTAGTTATAGATTCCGATGCTTCACTCCAGGTTTACTGTATCCCTTGGATCTTGTTATTGACGATGAAACACAGAAATTGCATCGGAATTAAATAGAAAAGGCACAATGCCAACTTAAGTACAAGAAGACTGGCTACTCTTACTGACTATGTTGTGACCATTCCTGTGACACTAGTTATAGATTCAGATGCTTCATTTCAGGTTTACTATATCCCCTGGACCTTTTTATTGACGATGAAACACAGAAATTGCATCGGAATTAAATACAAAAGGCACAACGCCGTCTTAAGTACAAGAAGACTGACTCTTCTTACTGTCAATGTTTTGAACCATTCCATTGACACTAGTTATAGATTCCGATGCTTCACTCCAGGTTTACTGTATCCCTTGGACCTTGTTATTGACGATGAAACACAGAAATAACTTCGGAATTAAATACAAAAGGCACAATACCGACTTAAGGACATGAAGACTGACCCTTCTCACTGGCTTTGTTTTGAACCATTCCTGTGACCCTAGTTATAGATTCCGATGCTTCACTTCAGGTTTATTGTGTCCCTCGTACTTTCTTATTGACGATGAAACACAGAAATTGCATCGGAATTAAATAGAAATGGCACAATGACGACTTAAGTACAAGAAGACTGACTCTTCTTACTCTCTATGTTTTGAACCATTCCTGTGACACTAGTTATAGAATCCGATGCTTCACTCCAGGTTTACTGTATCCCTTGGACCAGCTTATTGACGATGAAACACAGAAATTGCATCGGAATTCAATACAAATGGCACAATGCCGACTTAACTACAAGAAGACTGACACTTCCTACTGTCTATGTTTTGAACCATTCCTGTGACACTAGTTTTGGATTCCGATGCTTCACTTCAGGTTTGCTGTATCCCTCTGACCTTCTTATTGACGATGAATCACAGTAATTGCATCGGAATTAAATAGAAGAGGCACAGTGCCGACTTAAGTACAAGAAGACTGACTCTTCCTACTGTCTATGTTTTCAACCATTCCTGTGACACTAGTTATAGATTCCGATGCTTCACTTCAGGTTTACTGTATCCCTTGGACCTGCTTATTGACGATGAAACACAGAAATTGCCTCGGAATTAAATACCAAAGGCACAATGCCGACTTAAGTACAAGAAGACTGACTCTTCCTACTGTCTATGTTTTGAACCATTTCTGTGACACTAGTTTTAGATTCCGATGCTTCACTTCAGGTTTGCTGTATCCCTCTGACCTTCTTATTGACGATGAAACCCAGAAATTGCATCGGAATTAAATAGAAAAGGCACAATGTCGACTTAAGTACAAGAAGACTGACTCTTCTTACAGTCTATGTTTCGAACCAATCCTGTGACACTAGTTATAGATTCCAATGCTTCACTCCAGGTTTACCGTATCCCTTGGACCTGCTTATTGACGATGAAACACAGAAATTGCATCGGAATTAAATACAAAAGGCACAATGCCGACTTAATTACATGAAGACCGACTCTTCCTACTGACGATGTTTGAACCATTCCTGTGACACTAGTTATAGAATCCGATGCTTCACTTCAGGTTTACTGTATCCCTCTGACATTCTTTTTGACGATGAAACACAGAAATTGCATCGGAATTAAATAGAAAAGGCACAATGCCGACTTAAGTACAGGAAGACTGACTCTTCCCACTGTCTATGTTTTGAACCATTCCTGTGACACTAGTTATAGATTCCCATGCTTCACTTGAGGTTTACTGCATCCCTTGGACCTTCTTATTGACGATGAAACACAGAAATTGCATCGGAATTAAATAGAAAAGGCACAATGCCGACTTAAGTACAAGAAGACTGACTCTTCCCACTGTCTATGTTTTGAACTATTCTTGTTACACTAGTTATAGATTCCGATGCTTCACTTGAGGTTTACTGTATCCCTTGGACCTTCTTATTGACGATGAAACACAGAAATTACTTTGGAATTAAATAGAAAAGGCACAATGCCGAGTTAAGTACAAGACAACTGACTTTTCTTACTGTCTATGCTTTGAATATTCCTGTGACACTAGTAATAGATTCTGATGCTTCACCTCAGGTTTACTGTATACCTTGGACCTTCTTATTGACAATGAAACACAGAAATTGCATCAGAATCAAATAGAATATGCACAATGATGACTTTAGTGCAAGAAGACTTACTATTCTTACTGACTATGCTTTGAACCATTCCTGTGACAGTAGTTATAGATTCCGATGCTTCACTTCAGGATTACTGTATCCCTCTGACTTTCTTATTGACGAAGAAGCACAGAAATTGCATCGGAATTAAATACAAAAGGCACAATGCCGATTTAAGTACAAGAAGACTGACTCTTCTTACTGTCTATGTTTTGAACCATTCCATTGACAATAGTTATAGATTCCGATGCTTCACTCCAGGTTTACTGTATCCCTTGGACCTTGTTATTGACGATTAAACATAGAAATCGCATCGGAATTAAATAGAAAAGGTACAATGCCGACTTAAGTACAAGAACACTGACTCTTATTACTGACTATGTTTTAACCATTCCTGTGACAATAGTTATAGATTCCGATGCTTCACCTCAGGTTTGCTGTATCCCTCTGACCTTCTTATTGACGATGAAACACAGAAATTGGATCGGAACTAAATAGAAAAGGCACAATGCCGACTTAAGTACAAGAAGACTGACTCTTCCTACTGTCTATGTTTTGAACCATTCCTGTGACACTATTTATAGATTCCAATGCTTCACTAAAGGTTTACTGTATCCCTTGGACCTGCTTATTGACGATGAAACACAGAAATTGCATCGGAATTAAATACAAAAGGCACAATGCCGACTTAAGTACATGAAGACCGACTCTTCTTACAGTCTATGATTTGAACCATTCCTGTGACACTAGTTATAGACTCCGATGCTACACTCCTGGTTTACTGTATCCCATGGACCTTCTTATTGACGATGAAACACAGAAATTGCATCGGAATTAAATACAAAATTCACAATGCCGACTTAAGGATAAGAAGACTGGCTCTTCTTACTGACTTTGTTTTGAACCATTCCTGTGACACTAGTTATACATTCCGATTCTCCACTTCAGGTTTACTGTATCGCTTGGATCGTCCTATTGACGATGAAACACAGAAATTGCATCGGAATTAAATACAAAAGGCACAGTGTCGACTTATGTACATGAAGACTGACTCTTCCTACAGTCTATGATGAACCATTCCTGTGACATTAGTCATAGATTCCGATGCTTCACTTGAGGTTTACTGTATCCCTTGGACCTTCTTATTGACGATGAAACACAGAAATTGCATCGGAATTAAACACAAAAGGCAGAATGCCGACTTAAGTACAAAAAGACGGACTCCTCTTACTGACTATGATTTGTACCATTCCTGTGACACTAGTTATAGATTCCGGTGCTTCACTTCAGGTGTACTGTATCGCCTGGACCTTCTTATTGACGATGAAACACAGAAATTGCATCGGAATTAAATAGAAAAGGCACAATACCGACTTAAGTACAAGAAGACTGACTCTTCCCACTGTCTATGTTTTGAACCATTCTTGTGACACTAGTTATCGACTCCGATGCTTCACTTGAGGTTTACTGTATCCCTTGGACCTTCTTATTGACGATGAAACACAGAAATTGCTTTGGAATTAAATAGAAAAGCCACAATGCCGAGTTAAGTACAAGACAACTGACTTTTCTTACTGTCTATGCTTTGAATATTTCTGTGACACTAGTAATAGATTCTGATACTTCACCTCAGGTTTAATGTATCCCTTGGACCTTCTTATTGACCATGAAACACAGAAATTGCATCGGAATTAAATACAAAAGGCACAATGCCGACTTAAGTACAAGAAGACTGACACTTCTTACTGACTATGATTTGAACCATTCCTGTGACACTAGTTATAGATTGCAATGCTTCACTTCAGGTTTACTGTATCCCTCTGACCTTCTAATTGACGAAGAAACACATAAATTGCATCGGAATTAAATACAATAGGCAGAATGCCGACTTAAGTACAAGAAGACTGACTCTTCTTACTGTCTATATTTTGAACCATTCCTGTGACACTAGTAATCGATTCCGATGCTTCACTGCAGGTCTACTGTATCCCTTGGGTCTTCTTTTTGACGATGAAACACAGAAATTGCATCGGAATGAAATACAAAATGCACAATGCCGACTTAAGTACAAGACGTGTGACTCTTCTTACTGTCTATGTTTTGTACCATTACTGTGACACTAGTTATAGATTCCGATGCTTCACTCCAGGTTTTCTGTAACCCCTTGGACCTTCTTATTGACGATGAAACACAGAAATTGCATCGGAATTAAATACAAAAGGAAGAATGCCGACTTAAGTACAAGAAGACTGACTCTTATACTGTCTATGCTTTGTACCATTTCTGTGACACTGGTTATAGAGTCCGATGCTTCACTTCAGGTTTACTGTATCCCTTGGGCCTTCTTAGTGACGATGAATCACAGAAATTGCATCGGAATTAAATACAAAAGGCACAATGCCGACTTACGTACAAGAAGACTGACTCTTCTTACTGTCTATATTTTGAACCATTCCAGTGACACTAGTGATCGATTCCGATGCTTCACTGCAGGTTTACTGTATCCCTTGGGTCTTCTTTTTGACGATGAAACACAGAAATTGCATCGGAATTAAATACAAAAGGCACAATGCCGACTTAAGTACAGGACGTCTGACTCTTCTTACTGTCTATGTTTTGAACCATTACTGTGTCACTAGTTATAGATTCCGATGCGTCATTTAAGGTTTACTGTATCCCTCGGACCCTCTTATTGACGATGAAACACAGAAATTGCATCGGAATTAAATACAAAAGGCTCAATGCCGACTTAAGTACAAGAAGACTGACTCTTATACTGTCTATGTTTTGAGCCATTTCTGTGACACTAGTTATAAAGTCCGATGCTTCACTTCAGGTTTACTGTATCCCTTGGACCTTCTTAGTGACGATGAATCACAGAAATTGCATCGGAATTAAATGCAAAAGGCACAATGCCGACTTAAGTACAAGAAGACTGACTCTTCTTACTGTCTATATTTTGAACCATTCCAGTGACACTTGTAATCGATTCCGATGCTTCACTGCAGGTCCAATGTATCCCTTGGGACTTCTTTTTGACGATGAAACACAGAAATTGCATCGGAATTAAATACAAAAGGCACTATGCCGACTTAAGTACAAGACGTCTGACTCTTTTTACTGTCTATGTTTGAACCATTAGTGTGACACTAGTTATAGATTCCAATGCTTCACTCCAGGTTTACTGTAACCCCTTGGACCTTCTTATTGACGATGAAACACAGAAATTGCATCGGAATTAAATACAAAAGGAAGAATGCCGACTTAAGTACAAGAAGACTGACTCTTCTTACTGTCTATGATTTGAACCATTCCATTGACACTAGTTATAGATTCAGATGCTTCACTCCAGGTTTACTGTATCCCTTGGATCTTGTTATTGACGATGAAACACAGAAATTGCATCGGAATTAAATAGAAAAGGCACAATGCCGACTTAAGTACAAGAAGACTGGCTACTCTTACTGACTATGTTGTGACCATTCCTGTGACACTAGTTATAGATTCAGATGCTTCACTTCAGGTTTACTATATCCCCTGGACCTTTTTATTGACGATGAAACACAGAAATTGCATCGGAATTAAATACAAAAGGCACAACGCCGTCTTAAGTACAAGAAGACTGACTCTTCTTACTGTCAATGTTTTGAACCATTCCATTGACACTAGTTATAGATTCCGATGCTTCACTCCAGGTTTACTGTATCCCTTGGACCTTGTTATTGACGATGAAACACAGAAATAACTTCGGAATTAAATACAAAAGGCACAATACCGACTTAAGGACATGAAGACTGACCCTTCTCACTGGCTTTGTTTTGAACCATTCCTGTGACCCTAGTTATAGATTCCGATGCTTCACTTCAGGTTTATTGTGTCCCTCGTACCTTCTTATTGACGATGAAACACAGAAATTGCATCGGAATTAAATAGAAATGGCACAATGACGACTTAAGTACAAGAAGACTGACTCTTCTTACTCTCTATGTTTTGAACCATTCCTGTGACACTAGTTATAGAATCCGATGCTTCACTCCAGGTTTACTGTATCCCTTGGACCAGCTTATTGACGATGAAACACAGAAATTGCATCGGAATTCAATA
Source organism: Schistocerca piceifrons (assembly GCF_021461385.2). NCBI lineage: Eukaryota > Metazoa > Arthropoda > Insecta > Orthoptera > Acrididae > Schistocerca > Schistocerca piceifrons. Next base: position 398,806 of record NW_025728690.1, read on the forward strand.
CAAATGGCACAATGCCGACTTAACTACAAGAAGACTGACACTTCCTACTGTCTATGTTTTGAACCATTCCTGTGACACTAGTTTTGGATTCCGATGCTTCACTTCAGGTTTGCTGTATCCCTCTGACCTTCTTATTGACGATGAATCACAGTAATTGCATCGGAATTAAATAGAAGAGGCACAGTGCCGACTTAAGTACAAGAAGACTGACTCTTCCTACTGTCTATGTTTTCAACCATTCCTGTGACACTAGTTATAGATTCCGATGCTTCACTTCAGGTTTACTGTATCCCTTGGACCTGCTTATTGACGATGAAACACAGAAATTGCCTCGGAATTAAATACCAAAGGCACAATGCCGACTTAAGTACAAGAAGACTGACTCTTCCTACTGTCTATGTTTTGAACCATTTCTGTGACACTAGTTTTAGATTCCGATGCTTCACTTCGGGTTTGCTGTATCCCTCTGACCTTCTTATTGACGATGAAACCCAGAAAATGCATCGGAATTAAATAGAAAAGGCACAATGTCGACTTAAGTACAAGAAGACTGACTCTTCTTACAGTCTATGTTTCGAACCAATCCTGTGACACTAGTTATAGATTCCAATGCTTCACTCCAGGTTTACCGTATCCCTTGGACCTGCTTATTGACGATGAAACACAGAAATTGCATCGGAATTAAATACAAAAGGCACAATGCCGACTTAATTAAATGAAGACCGCCTCTTCCTACTGACGATGTTTGAACCATTCCTGTGACACTAGTTATAGATTCCGATGCTTCACTTGAGGTTTACTGTATCCCTTGGACCTTCTTATTGACGATGAAACACAGAAATTGCATCGGAATTAAATGCAAAAGGCAGAATGCCTAGTTAAGGACAAGAAGACTGACTCTTATTACTGACTATATTTTGAGCCATTCCTGTGACACTAGCTATAGATTCCGATGCTTCACTTCAGGTTTACTGTATCCCTTGGACCTTGTTATTGACGATGAAACACAGAAATTGCATCGGAATTAAATACAAAAGGAAGAATGCCGACATAATTACAAGAAGACTGACTCTTCTTACTGTCTATGTTTTGAACCATTCCATTGACACTAGTTATAGCTTCCGATGCTTCACTCGAGGTTTACTGTATCCCTTGGACCTTGTTATTGACGATGAAACACAGAAATTGCATCGGAATTAAATAGAAAAGGCACAATGCCTACTTAAGTACAAGAAGACTGACTCTTCTTACTGACTATGTTTTGACCATTCCTGTGACACTAGTTATAGATTCCGATGCTTCACTTCAGGTTTACTGTATCCCCTGGACCTTCTTATTGACGATGAAACACAGAAATTGCATCGGAATTAAATACAAAAGGCAAAATGCCCACTCAAGTACACGAATACTGACTCTTCTTACAGTCTATGATTTGAACCATTCCTGTGACACTAGTTATAGACGCCGATGCTACACTTCAGGTTTACTGCATCCTATGGACCTTCTTATTGACGATGAAACACAGAAATTGCATTGGAATTAAATACAAAAGGCACAATGCCGACTTAAGGATAAGAAGACTGGCTCTTCTTACTGACTTTGTTTTGAACCATTCCTGTGACACTAGTTATAGATTCCGATGCTTCACTTCATATTTACTGTATCGCTTGGACCGTCCTATTGACGATGAAACACAGAAATTGCATCGGAATTAAATACAAAATCACAGTGCCAACTTAAGTACAATAAGACTGACTCTTCCTACAGTCTATGTTTTGAACCATTCCTGTGTCACTAGTTATAGATTATGATGCTTCACTTCAGGATTACTGTATCCCTTGGACCTTCTTATTGACGATGAAACACAGAAATTGTATCGGAATTAAATACAAAAGGCACAATGCCGACATAAGTACATGAAGACCAACTCTTCCTACTGGCAATGTTTTAACCGTTCCTGTGACACTAGTTATAGATTCCGATGCTTCACTTGAGGTTTACTGTATCCCTTGGACCTTCTTATTGACGATGAAACACAGAAATTGCATGGGAATTAAATACAATAGGCACAACCCCGTCTTAAGTACAAGAAGACAGACTCTTCTTACTGTCTATGTTTGGAACCATTCCTGTGTCACTAGCTATAGATTCCGATGCGTCATTTCAGGTCTACTGTATCCCTTGGACCTTCTAATTTACGATGAAATACAGAAATTGCATCGGAATTAAACACAAAAGGCTCAATGCCGACTTAAGTACAAAAAGACTGACTCCTCTTACTGACTATGATTTGAACCATTCCTGTGACATTAGTTATAGATTCCGATGCTTCACTTGAGGTTTACTGTGTCCCTCTGACCTTCTTTTTGACGATGAAACACAGATATTGCATCGGAATTAAATAGAAAAGGCACAATGCCGACTTAAGTACAAGAAGACTGACTCTTCCCACTGTCTATATTTTGAACCATTCCTGTGGCACTTGTTATAGATTTCGATGCTTCTCTTTAGGTTTACTGTATCCCTTGGACCTTCTTATTGACGATGAAACACAGAAATTGCATCGGAATTAAATACAAAAGGCACAATGCCGACTTAAGTAAAAGAAGACTGACTCTTTTAACTGTCTATATTTTGAACCATTCCAGTGACACTAGTAATAGATTCCGATGCCTCACTGCAGGTCTACTGTATCCCTTGGGTCTTCGTTTTGACGATGAAACACAGAAATTGCATCGGAATTAAATACAAAAGGCACAATGCCGACTTAAGTACAAGACGTCTGACTCTTTTTACTGTCTATGCTTTAAACCATTACTGTGACACTAGTTATAGATTCCGATGCTTCACTCCAGGTTTACTGTAGCCCCTTGGACCTTCTTATTGAAGATGAAACACATAAATTGCATCGGAACTAAATACAAGAGGCACAATGCCGACTTAAGGACAAGAAGACTGACTCTTCTTACTGACTATGCTTTGAACCATTCCTGTGACACTAGTTATGGATCCCGATGCTTAACTTAAGGATTACTGTATCCCTTGGACCTTCTTAGTGACGATGAAACACAGAAATTGCATCGGAAATAAATACAAAAAGCACAACGCCGACTTAAGTACAAGAATACTGACTCATCTTACTGCTTATGTTTTGAACCGTCCCTGTGACACTAGTTAAAGATTATGATGCTTCACTCCATTTTTACTGTATCCCTTGGACCTTCTTATTGACGATGAAACACAGAAATTGCATCGGAATTAAATACAAAGGGCACAATGCCGACTTAAGTACACGAAGACTGACTCTTCTTACTCACTATGATTTGAACCATTCCTGTGACCCTAGTTATGGATTTCGATGCTTCACTTCAGGATTACTGTATCCCTCTGACCTTCTTATTGACGATGAAACACAGAAATTGAATCGGAATTAAATACAAAAGGCACAATGCCGAATTAAGTACAAGAAGACTGATTCTTCTTACTGTCTATTTTTGAACCAGTCCTGTGACACTAGTTATAGACTCCGATGCTTCACTCCAGGATTACTGTATCCCTTGGACCTTCTTATTGACGATGAAACACAGAAATTGCATCGGAATTAAATACAAAAGGTACAATGCCGACTTAAGTAAAAGAAGTCTGACACTTCTTACTGTCTATGATTTGAACCATTCCTGTGACACTAGTTATAGATTCCAATGCTTCACTCCAGGTTTACTGTATCCCTTGGACCTTCTTATTGACGATGAAACACAGAAATTGCATCAGATTTAAATAGAAAATGCACAATGATGACTATAGTACAAGAACACTTACTATTCTTCCAGACTATGTTTTGAACCATTCCTGTGACACTTGTTATAGATTACGATACTTCACTTCAGGATTACTGTATCCCTGTGACCTTCTTATTGACGATGAAACACAGAAATTGACCCGGAATTAAATACAAAAGGCACAATGTCGACTTAAGTACAAGAAGACTGACTCTTCTTACTGTCTATGATTTGAACCATCCCTGTGATTTTAGTTATAGATTCCAATGCTTCACTCCAGGTTTACTGTATCCCTTGGACCTTCTTATTGTCGATGAAACACAGAAATTGCATCGGAATTAAATACAAACGGCACAATGCCGACTTAAGTACAAGAAGACTGACTCTTCTTACCATGTTTTGAACCGTTCCTGTGACACTAGTTATAAATTCCGATGCTTCACTTCAGGTTTACTGTACCCCTTGGACCCTCTTATTGACGATGAAACACACAAATTGCATCGGAATTAAATACAAACGGCACAATGCAGAATTAAGTACAAGAAGACTGACTCTTCCTACTGTCTATGTTTTGAACCATTCCATTGACACTAATTATAGATTCCGATTCTTCACTCCAGGTTTACTGTATCCCTTGTACCTTCTTATTGACGATGAAACACAGAAATTGCATCGGAATTAAATGGAAAAGGCACAATGTCGACTTAAGTACAAGAAGACTGACTCATCTTACTGTCTATGATTTGAACCATTCCTGTCACACTAGTTATAGATTCCGATGCTTCACTCCATCTTTACTGTATCCCTTGGACCTTCTTATTGACGATGAAACACAGAAATTGCATCGGAATTAAATACAAAAGGCACAATGCCGGCTTAAGTATATGAAGACCGACTCTTCCTACTGACTATGTTTTGAACCTTTCCTGTGACACTAGTTATATATTCCGATGCCTCACTTGAGGTTTACTGTATTTCTTGGACCTTCTTATTGACGATGAAACACTGAAATTGCATCGGAATTAAATACAATAGGCACAATGCCGACTTAAGTACAAGAAGACTGACTCTTCTTACGTTCTATGCTTTGAAGCATTCCTGTGACACTAGTTATAGATTCCAATGCTTTACTCCAAGTTTACTCTATCCCTTGGACACTCTTATTGACGATGAAACACAGAAATTGCATCGGAATTAAATAGAAAAGGCACAATGCCGACTTAAGTACAAGAAGACTGACTCTTCTTACTGTCTGTGTTTTGAACCATTCCATTGACACTAGTTATAGATTCAGATGCTTCACTCCAGGTTTACTGTATCCCTTGGACCTCGTTATTGACGATGAAACACAGAAATTGCATCGGAATTAAATAGAAATGGCACAATGCCGAATTAAGTACAAGAAGACTGACTCTTCTTACTGACTATGTTTTGAACCATTCCTGTGACACTAGTTATAGATTCCGATGCTTCACTTCAGGTTTACTGTATCCCCTGGACCTTCGGATTGACGATGAAACACAAAATTCCATCGGAATTAAATACAAAAGGCACAGGCCGACTTAAGTACACGAAGAATGATTCTTCTTACAGTCTATGATTTGAACCATTCCTGTAACACTAGTTATAGATTCCGATGTTACACTCGAGGTTTACTGTATCCCATAGACCTTCCTATTGACGATGAAACACAGAAATTGCATCGGAATTAAATACAAAAGGCACAATGCCGACTTATGGATAAGAAGACTGACTCTTCTTACTGACTTTGTTTTGAACCATTCCTGTGACAGTAGTAATAGAATTCGATGCTTCACTTCAGGTTTACTGTATCCCTTGGACCGTCATATTGACGATGAAACACAGAAATTGCATCGGAATTAAATACAAAAGGCACAATGCCGACTTAGGTACATGAAGACCAACACTACCTACTGACTATGTTTGATCCGTTCCTGTGACACTAGTTAAAGTTTCCGAATCTTCACTTGAGGTTTACTGTATCCCTTGGCCTTCTTCTTGACGTTGAAACACAGAAATTGCATCGGAATTAAATACCAAAGGCACATTGCCGATTAAGGTACAAGGAAGACTGACTCTTCTTACTTTCTATGTTTGGAACCATTCCTGTGAAACTAGTTATAGATTCCGATGCTTCACTCCAGGTTTACTGTATCCCTTGGATCCTCTTATTGACGATGAAATACAGAAATTGCATTGGAATTAAATACAAGAGGCACAATGCCGACTTAAGTAAAAGAAGTCTGACACTTCTTACTGTCTATGATTTGAACCATTCCTGTGACACTAGTTATAGATTCCGATGCTTCACTCCAGGTTTACTGTATCCCTTGGACCTTCTTATTGACGATGAAACACAGAAATTGCATCAGATTTAAATAGAAAATGCACAATGATGACTTTAGTACAAGAAGACTTACTATTCTTCCAGACTATGTTTTGAACCATTCCTGTGACACTTGTTATGGATTACGATACTTCACTTCAGGATTACTGTATCCCTTTGACCTTCTTATTGGCGTTGAAACACAGAAATTGACCCGGAATTAAATGCAAAAGGCACAATGTCGACTTAAGTACAAGAAGACTGACCCTTCTTACTGTCTATGATTTGAACCTTCCCTGTGATACTAGTTATAGATTCCGATGCTTCACTCCAGGTTTACCGTACCCCTTGGACCTTCTTATTGACGATGAAACACAGAAATTGCATCGGAATTAAATACAAACGGCACAATGCCGACTTAAGTACAAGAAGACTGACTTTTCTTACCATGTTTTGAACCGTTCCTGTGACACTAGTTATAAATTCCGATGCTTCACTTCAGGTTTACTGTACCCCTTGGACCTTCTTATTGACGATGAAACACACAAATTGCATCGGAATTAAATACAAACGGCACAATGCAGAATTAAGTACAAGAAGACTGACTCTTCTTACTGTCTATGTTTTGAACCATTCCATTGACACTAATTAGAGATTCCGATGCTTCACTCCAGGTTTACTGTATCCCTTGGACCTTCGTATTGACGATGAAACACAGAAATTGCATCGGAATTAAATACAAAAGGCACAATGCCGACTTAGGTACATGAAGACCAACACTACCTACTGACTATGTTTGATCCGTTCCTGTGACACTAGTTAAAGTTTCCGAATCTTCACTTGAGGTTTACTGTATCCCTTGGACCTTCTTCTTGACGTTGAAACACAGAAATTGCATCGGAATTAAATACCAAAGGCACATTGCCGATTAAGGTACAAGGAAGACTGACTCTTCTTACTGTCTATGTTTGGAACAATTCCTGTGAAACTAGTTATAGTATCCGATGCTTCACTCCAGGTTTACTGTATCCCTTGGACCCTCTTATTGACGATGAAATACAGAAATTGCATTGGAATTAAATACAAAAGGCACAATGCCGACTTAAGTAAAAGAAGTCTGACACTTCTTACTGTCTATGATTTGAACCATTCCTGTGACACTAGTTATAGATTCCGATGCTTCACTCCAGGTTTACTGTATCTCTTGGACCTTCTTATTGACGATGAAACACAGAAATTGCATCAGATTTAAATAGAAAATGCACAATGATGACTTTAGTACAAGAAGACTTACTATTCCTCCAGACTATGTTTTGAACCATTCCTGTGACACTTGTTATGGATTACGATACTTCACTTCAGGATTACTGTATCCCTTTGACCTTCTTATTGGCGATGAAACACAGAAATTGACCCGGAATTAAATACAAAAGGCACAATGTCGACTTAAGTACAAGAAGACTAACCCTTCTTACTGTCTATGATTTGAACCTTCCCTGTGATACTAGTTATAGATTCCGATGCTTCACTCCAGGTTTACCGTACCCCTTGGACCTTCTTCTTGACGATGAAACACAGAAATTGCATCGGAATTAAATACAAACGGCACAATGCCGACTTAAGTACAAGAAGACTGACTTTTCTTACCATGTTTTGAACCGTTCCTGTGACACTAGTTATAAATTCCGATGCTTCACTTCAGGTTTACTGTACCCCTTGGACCTTCTTATTGACGATGAAACACACAAATTGCATCGGAATTAAATACAAACGGCACAATGCAGAATTAAGTACAAGAAGACTGACTCTTCTTACTGTCTATGTTTTGAACCATTCCATTGACACTAATTAGAGATTCCGATGCTTCACTCCAGGTTTACTGTATCCCTTGGACCTTCTTATTGACGATGAAACACAGAAATTGCATCGGAATTAAATACAATAGGCACAATGCCGACTTAAGTACAAGAAGACTGACTCTTCTTACGTTCTATGTTTTGAACCATTCCTGTGACACTAGTTATAGATTCCGATGCTTTACTCCAGGTTTACTGTATCCCGTGGACCCTCTTATTGACGATGAAACACAGAAATTGCATCGGAATTAAATACAGAAGGCACAATGCCGACTTAAGGACAAGAAGACTGAATCTCCTTACTGACTTTGTTTTGAACCATTCCTGTGACACTAGTTACAGATTCCGATGCTTCACTTCAGGTTTATTGTGTCCCTCTGACCTTCTTATTGACGATGAAACTCAGAAATTGCATCGGAATTAAATACAGAAGGCACAATGCCGACTTAAGGACAAGAAGACTGAATCTCCTTACTGACTTTGTTTTGAACCATTCCTGTGACACTAGTTACAGATTCCGATGCTTCACTTCAGGTTTATTGTGTCCCTCTGACCTTCTTATTGACGATGAAACTCAGAAATTGCATCGGAATTAAATAGAAAAGGCACAATGTCGACTTAAGTACAAGAAGACTGACTCATCTTACTGTCTATGATTTGAACGATTCCTGTCACACTAGTTATAGATTCCGATGCTTCACTCCAGGTTTACTATATCCCTTGGACATTCTTATTGACGATGAAACACAGAAATTGCATCGGAATTAAATACAAAAGGCACAATGCCGGCTTAAGTATATGAATACCGACTCTTCCTACTGACTATGTTTTGAACCATTCCTGTGACACTAGTTATATATTCCGATGCTTCACTTGAGGTTTACTGTATCCCTTGGTCCTTCTTCTTGACGATGAAACACAGAAATTGCATCGGAATTAAATAGAAAAGGCACAATGCCGACTTAAGTACAAGAAGACTGACTCTTCTTACTGTCTGTGTTTTGAACCATTCCATTGACACTAGTTATAGTTTCCGATGCTTCACTCCAGGTTTACTGTATCCCTTGGACCTTCTTATTGACGATGAAACACAGAAATTGCATCGGAATTAAATAGAAATGGCACAATGCCGACTTAAGTACAAGAAGACTGACTCTTCTTACTGACTATGTTTTGAACCATTCCTGTGACACTAGTTATAGATTCCGATGCTTCACTTCAGGTATACTGTATCCCCTGGACCTTCGTATTGACGATGAAACACAAAATTGCATCGGAATTAAATATAAAAGGCACAAGCCGACTTAAGTACACGAAGAATGACTCTTCTTACAGTCTATGATTTGAACCATTCCTGTAACACTAGTTATAGATTCCGATGTTACACTCGAGGTTTACTGTATCCCATGGACCTTGCTATTGACGATGAAACACAGAAATTGCATCAGAATTAAATACAAAAGGCACAATGCCGACTTATGGATAAGAAGACTGACTCTTCTTACTGACTTTGTTTTGAACCATCCCTGTGACAGTAGTAATAGAATTCGATGCTTCACTTCAGGTTTACTGTATCCGTGGGACCGTCATATTGACGATGAAACACAGAAATTGCATCGGAATTAAATACAAAAGGCACAGTGACGACTTAAGTACAAGAAGACTGACTCTTCCTACAGTCTATGTTTTAAACCATTCCTGTGTCACTATTTATAGATTACGATGCTTCACTTCAGATTTACTGTATCCCCTGGACCTTCTTATTGACGATGAAACACAGAAATTGCATCGGAATTAAATACAAAAGGCACAATGCCGACTTAGGTACATGAAGACCAACACTTCCTACTGACTATGTTTGATCCGTTCCTGTGACACTAGTTAAAGATCCCGAATCATCACTTGAGGTTTACTGTATCCCATGGAACTTGTTCTTGACGATTAAACACAGAAATTGCATCGGAATTAAATACCGAAGGCACATTGCCGATTAAGGTACAAGGAAGACTGACTCTTCTTACTGTCTATGTTTGGAACCATTCCTGTGAAACTAGTTATAGATTCCGAAGCTTCACTCCAGGTTTACTGTATCCCTTGGACCCTCTTATTGACGATGAAATTCAGAAATTGCATCGGAATTAAATACAAAAGGCACAATGCCGACTTAAGGACAAGAAGACTGACTCTTCATACTGACTATGATTTGAACCATTCCTGTGACACTAGCTATAGATTCCGATGCTTCACTTCAGGTTTACTGTATCCCTCTGACTTTCTTAATGACGATGAAACACAGAAATGTCATCGGAATTAAATGCAATAGGCACAATGCCGACTGAAGTACAAGAAGACTGACTCGTCTTACTGTCTATGATGTGAACCATTCCTGTGACACTAGTTATAGATTCCGATGCTTCACTTGAGGTTTACTGTATCCTATGGACCTTCTTATTGACGATGAAACACAGAAATTGCATCGGAATTAAATACAAAAGGCAAAATGCCGACTTAAGTACAAGATGACTGACTCTTCTTACTGTCTATGTTTTGAACCATTCCTGTGACACTAGTTATAGATTCCGATGCTTCACTTCAGGTTTACTGTATCCCTCTGACCTTCTTTTTGACGATGAAACACAGAAATTGCATCGGAAGTAAATAGAAAAGGCACAATGCCGACTTAAGTACAAGAAGACTGACTCTCCCTACTTTCTATGTTTTGAACCATTCCTGTGACACTAGTTATAGATTCCGATGCTTCACTTGAGGTTTACTGTATCCTATGGACCTTCTTATTGACGATGAAAGACAAAAATTGCATCGGAATTAAATACAAAAGGCAAAATGCCGACTTAAATACTAGAAGACTGACTCTTCTTACTGTCTATGTTTTGAACCTTTCCTGTGACACTAGTTATAGATTCCGATGCTTCACTTCAGGTTTACTGTATCCCTCTGACCTTCTTATTGACGATGAAACACAGAAATTGCATCGGAATTAAATAGTAGAGGCACAATGGTGACTTAAGTACAAGACGACTGACTTATCTTACTGTCTATGTTTTGAACCATTCCTGTGACACTAGTCATAGATTCCGATGCTTCACTTCAAGTTTACTGTATCCCTTGGACCTTCTTATTGACGATGATACACAGAAATTGCATCGGAATTAAATACAAAAGGCACAATGTCGTCTTAAGTACAAGAAGACTGACCTTTCTTACTGTCAATGATTTGAACCCTTCCTGTGACACTAGTTATAGGTTCCGATGCATCACTTCAGGTTTACTGTATCCCTCTGACCTTCTTATTGACGATGAAACACAGAAATTGCATCTTAATTAAATAGAAAAGGCACAATGCCGACTCAAGTACAAGAAGACTGACTCCTCTTACTGACTATAATTTGAACCATTCATGTGACACTAGTTATAGATTGCGATGCTTCACTTCAGGTTTACTGTATCCCTCTGGCCTTCTTATTGACGATGAAAGACAGAAATTGCATCGGAATTAAATACAAAAGGCACAATGCCGAGTTAAGTACAAGAAGACTGACTCTTCTTACTGTCTATGATGTGAACCATTCCTGTGACACTAGTTATAGATCCCGATGCTTCACTTCAGGTTTACTGTATCCCTTGGACCTTCTTGGTGACTATGAAACACAGAAATTGCATCTGAATTAAATACAAAAGGCACAATGCCGACTTAAGTACAAGAAGACTGACTCTTCCTACTGTCTATGTTTTATACCATTCTTGTGCCACTAGTTATAGATTCCGATGCTTCACTTCACGTTTACCGTATCCCTTGGACCTTCTTATTGACGATGAAACACAGAAATTGCAATCGAATTGAATACAAAAGGCACATTGCCGACTTAAGTACAAGAAGACTGACTCTTCTTACTGTCTATGTTTTGAACCATTCCATTGACACTAGTTATAGATTCCGATGCTTCACTCCAGGGTTACTGTATCACTTGGACCTTCTTATTGACGATGAAACACAGAAATTACCATCGGAATTAAATACAAAATGCACAATGCCGACATAAGTACAAGAAGACTGACTCTCCTTACTGACTATGTTTTGAACCATTCCTGTGACACTACTTACAGATTGCGATGCTTCACTTCAGGTTTACTGTATCCCTCTGGCCTTCTTATTGACGATGAAAGACAGAAATTGCATCGGAATTAAATACAAAAGGCAAAATGCCGACTTAAGTACACGAAAACTGATTCTTCTTACTGTCTATGCTTTGAACCATTCCTATGACTCTAGTTATAGATTCCGATGCTACACTCAAGGTTTACTGTATCGTTTGGACCTTCTTATTGACGATGAAACACAGAAATTGCATCGGACTTAAATAGATAAGGCACAATGTCAACTTAAGTACAAGAAGACTGACTTTTCTTACTGTCGATGTTTTGAACCATTCCTGTGACACCAGTTATAGATTCCGATGCTTCACTCCAGGTTTACTGTATCCCTTGGACCTTGTTATTGACGATCAAACACAGAAATTGCATCGGAAATAAGTAGAAAAGGCAGAATGCCGACTTAAGTACAAGAAGACTGCCTCTTCCTACGGTCTATAATTTGAACCATTCCTGTGACAATAGTTATAGATTCCGATGCTTCACTTCAGGTATAGTTTATCCCTCTGACCTTATTGCCGATGAAACACAGAAATTGCATCGGTGTTAAATACAAAAGGCACAATGCCGACTTAAGGACAAGAAGACAGACTCTTCTTATTGACTATGTTTTGAACCATTCCTGTGACACTAGTTATAGATTCCGATCCTTCACTTCAGTTTTACTGTTTCCCTTGGACCTTCTTATTGACGATGAAACACAGAAATTGAATCGGAATTAAATACAAAAGGCACAATGCGGATTTAAGTACAAGACGACTGATTCTTCTACTGTCTATGTTTTGAACCATTTCTGTGACAATAGTTATAGAGTCCGATGCTTCACTTCAGGTTTACTGTATCCCTTGGACCTTCTTATTGACGATGAATCACTGAAATTGCATCGGAATTAAACACAAATGGCACAATGCCGACTTAAGTACAAAAAGACTGACTCTTCTTACTGTCTATATTTTGTACCATTCCAGTGACACTAGTTATAGATTCCCATGCTTCACTTTAGGTTTACTGTATACCTTGGACCTTCTCATTGACGATGAAACACAGAAATTGCATCGGAATTAAATACAAAAGGCACAATACCGACTTAAGTACAAGAAGACTGACTCTTCTTACTGTCTATATTATAAACCATTCCATTGACACTAGTTATAGATTCCGATGCTTCATTTCAGGTTTACTGTATCCCTTGGACCTTCTTATTGACGATGAACCACAGATATTGCATCGGAATTAAGTACAAAAGGCACAATGCCGGCTTAAGTACAAGAAGACTGACTCTTCCTAGTGTCTATCTTTGTGCCATTTCTGTGACACTAGTTTTGGAATCCGATGCTTCACTTAAGGTTTACTGTACCCCTGTGACCTTCTTATTGACGATGAAACACAGAAATTGCATCGGAACTAAATACAAAATGCACAATGCCGACTTAACTACAAGAAGACTGACTCCTCTACTGTCTATGTTTTGAACCATTTCTGTGACACTAGTTATAGAGTCCGATGCTTCACTTCAGGTTTACTGTATCCCTTGGGTCTTCTTATTGACGATGAATCACAGAAATTGCATCGGAATTAAATACAAAAGGCACAATGCCGACTTAAGTACAGGAAGACAGACTCTTCTTACTGTCTATACTTTGAAAAATTCCAGTGACACGAGTTATAGATTCTGATGCTTCATTTCAGGTTTACTGTATACCTTGGACCTTCTTACTGAAGATGAAACACAGAAATAGCATCGGAATTAAGTACAAAAGGCACAATGCCGGCTTAAGTACAAGAAGACTGACTAGTCTTACTTCCTATGTCTTGAACCATTCCTGTGACACTAGTTATAGATTCCGATGCTTGACTCGAGGTTTACTGTATCCCTTGGACCTTGTTATTGACGATGAAACACAGAAATTGCATCGGAATTAAATACAAATTGCACAATGCCGACTTAAGTACAAGAAGACTGACTCTTCTTACTGTCTATGCTTTGAACCATTCCAGTGACACTAGTTATAGATTCCGATGCTACACTCCAGGTTTACTGTATCCCTTGGACCTTGTTATTGACGATGAAACACAGAAATTGCATCTGAATTAAATAGAAAAGGCACAATGCCGACTTAAGTACAAGAAGACTGACTCTTCTTACTGTCTATTCTTTGAACCATTCCTGTGACACTAGTTATAGATTACGATGCTTCACCTCAGGTTTACTGTATCCCTTGGACCTTATTGACGATGAAACACGGAAATTGCATCGGAATTACATAGAAAAGGCAAAATTCCGACTTAAGTACACGAAGACTGACACTTCTTACTGTCTATGATTTGAAACATTCCTGTGACACTGGTTATAGATTCCGATGCTACACTCCAGGCTTACTATATCCCATGGACCTTCTTATTGACGATGAAACACAGAAATTGCATCGGAATTAAATACAAGAGGCACAATGCAGACTTAAGGATAAGAAGACTGACTCTTCTTACTTACTTTGTTTTGAACCATTCCTGTGACACTAGTTATAGATTCCGATGCTTCACTCAGGTTTGCTGTATCCCTTGGACCGTCTTATTTGCAATGAAACACAGAAATTGCATCGGAATTATATACAAAAGGCACAGTGCCGACTTCAGTACAAGAAGACTGACTCTTCCTAATGTCTATGTTTTGAAACATTCCTGTGTCACTAGTTATAGATTACGATGCTTCACTTCAGGTTTACTGTATCCCTTGGACCTTCTTATTGACGATGAAACAGAGAAATTGCATCGGAATTAAATACAAAAGGCACAATGCCGACTTAAGTACATGAAGACCAACTCTTCCTACTGACTATGTTTGAACCGTTCCTGTGACACTAGTTATAGATTCCGATGCTTCACTTGAGGTTTACTGTATCCCTTGGACCTTCTTATTGACGATGAAACACAGAAATTGCATCGGAATGTAATACCAAAGGCACAATGCCGAGTTAAGTACAAGGAAAACTGACTCTTCTTACTGTCTATGTTTTAACCATTCCTGTGACACTAGTTATAGATTCCGACGCTTCACTTCAGGGTTACTGTGTCCCTTGGACCTTCTTATTGACGATGAAACACAGAAATTGCATCGGAATTTAATACAAAAGGCACAATGCCGTCTTTAGTACAAGAAGACTGACTCTTAGTACACACTATGATTGAACCACTCCTGTGATACTACTTATTGATTACGATGATTCACTTCAGGTTTACTGTATCCCTTGGACCTTCTTATTGGCGATGAAATACAGAACCCGCATCGGATTTAACACAATAGGCACACTGCCGACTTAAGTACAAAAAGACTGACTCCTCTTACTGACTATGATTTGAACCATTCCTGTGATACTAGTTATAGATTCCGATGCTTCACTTCAGCTTTACTGTACCCCTCTGACCTACTTTTGACGATGAAACACAGAAATTGCATCGGAATTAAATAGAAAAGGCACAATGCCGACTTAAGTACCAGAGGACTTACTCTTCCTACTGTCTATGTTTGGAACCATTCCTGTTACACTAGTTATAGATTCCGATGCTTCACTTCAGGTTCACTGTATCCCTAGGACCTTCTTATTGACGATGAAACACAGAAATTGCCTCGGAATTAAATACAAAAGGCACAATGCCGACTTAAGTACAAGAAGACTGACTCCTTTTACTGACTATGTTTTGAACCATTCCTGTGAGGCTAGTTATAGATTGCGATGCTTCCCTTCAGGTTTACTGTATCCCTCTGACCTTCTTATTGACGATGAAACACAGATATTGCATCGGAATTAAATACAAAAGGCACAATGCCGACTTAAGTACATGAAGACCGACACTACCTACTGACTATGATTTGAACCATTCCTGTGACACTAGTTATAGATTCCGATGCGTCACTTCAGGTTTACTGTATCCCTCTGACCTTCTTATTGACGATGAAACACAGAAATTGCATCGGAATTAAATACAAGAGGCACAATGCCGACTTAAGTATAAGAAGACTGACTGCTCTTACTGACTATGATTTGAACCATTCCTGTGAGACTGGTTATAGATTGCGATGCTTCCCTTCAGGTTTACTGTATCCCTCTGACCTTCTTATTGACGATGAAACACAGAAATTCCATCGGAATTAAATACAAAAGGCACAATGCCGACTTATGTACAAGAAGACTGATCTTCTTACTGTCTATGCTTTGAACCATTCCAGTGACACTAGTTATAGATTCCGATGATACACTCCAGGTATACTGTATCCCTTGGACCTTGTTATTGACGATGAAACACAGAAATTGCATCGGAATTAAATAGAAAAGGCACAATACCGACTTAAGTACAAGAAGACTGACTCTTCTTATTGTCTATGTTTTGAACCATTCCTGTGACACTAGTTATAGATTCCGATGCTTCACCTCAGGTTTACTGTATCCCTTGGACCTTCTTGTTGACGATGAAACACAGGAATTGCATCGGAATTAAATAGAAAAGGCAAAATTCCGACTTAAGTACACGAAGACTGACACTTTATACTGTCTATGATTTGAACCATTCCTGTGACACTAGTTATAGATTCCGATGCTTCATTTGAGGTTTACTGTATCCCTTGGACCTTCTTATTGACGCTGAAACACAGAAATTGCATCGGAATTAAATACAAAAGCACATTGCCGACTTAAGTACATGAAGACTAACACTTCCTACTGACTATGATTTGAACCATTCCTGTGACACTAGTTATAGATTCCGATGCTTCATTTGAGGTTTACTGTATCCCTTGGACCTTCTTATTGACGATGAAACACAGAAATTGCATCGGAATTAAATACAAAAGGCACATTGCCGACTTAAGTACATGAAGACTAACACTTCCTACTGACTATGATTTGAACCATTCCTGTGACACTAGTTATAGATTTCGATGCTTCATTTGAGGTTTACTGTATCCCTTGGACCTTCTTATTGACGATGAAACACAGAAATTGCATCGGAAGTAAATACAAAAGGCACAATGCCGACTTAAGTACATGAAGACCGACTCTTCCTATTGACTATGTTTTGAACCATTCCTGTGACACTAGTTATAGATTCCGATGCTTCACCTCAGGTTTACTGTATCCCTTGGACCTTCTTGTTGACGATGAAACACAGGAATTGCATCGGAATTAAATAGAAAAGGCAAAATTCCGACTTAAGTACACGAAGACTGACACTTCTTACTGTCTATGATTTGAACCATTCCTGTGACACTAGTTATAGATTCCGATGCTACACTCCAGGCTTACTATATCCCATGGTCCTTCTTATTGACGATCAAACACAGAAATTGCATCGGAATTAAATACAAGAGGCACAATGCAGACTTAAGGATAAGAAGACTGACTCTTCTTACTTACTTTGTATTGAACCATTCCTGTGACACTAGTTTCAGATTCCGATGCTTCACTTCAGGCTTACTGTGTCCCTTGGACCGTCTTATTTGCAATGAAACACAGAAATTGCATCGGAATTAAATACAAAAGGCACAGTGAAGACTTAAGTACAAGATGACTGACTCTTCCTAATGTCTATGATTTAAACCATTCCTATGTCACTAGTTATAGATTACGATGCTTCACTTCAGGTTTACTGTATCCCTTGGACCTTCTTATTGACGATGAAACACAGAAATTGCATCGGAATTTAATACCAATGGCACAATGCCGATTTAAGTACAAGGAAGACTGACTCTTCTTACTGTCTATGTTTTAACCATTCCTGTGACACTAGTTATAGATTCCGACGCTTCACTCCAGGTTTACTGTTTCCCTTGGACCTTCTTATTGACGATGAAACACAGAAATTGCATCGGAATTAAATACAAAAGGCACATTGCCGACTTAAGTACATGAAGACTAACACTTCCTACTGACTATGATTTGAACCATTCCTGTGACACTAGTTATAGATTTCGATGCTTCATTTGAGGTTTACTGTATCCCTTGGACCTTCTTATTGACGATGAAACACAGAAATTGCATCGGAATTAAATACAAAAGGCACAATGCCGACTTAAGTACATGAAGACCGACTCATCCTATTGACTATGTTTTGAACCATTCCTGTGACACTAGTTATAGATCCCGATGCTTCACTTGAGGTTTACTGTATCCCTTGGACCTTCTTATTGACGATGAAACACAGAAATTGCATCGGAATTAAATACAAAAGGCACAATGTCGACTTAACTACAAGAAGACTGACTCATCTTACTGTCTGTGTTCTGAACCATTCCTGTGACACTAGTTATAGATTCCGATGCTTCACTTCAGGTTTACTGTATCCCTTGGACCTTCTTATTTACGATGAAATACAGAAATCGCATCGGAATTAACACAATAGGCACACTGCCGACTTAAGTACAAAAAGACTGACTCCTCTTACTGACTATAATTTGAACCATTCCTGTGACACTACTTATAGATTCCGATGCTTCACTTTAGCTTTTCTCTACCCCTCTGACCTACTTTTTGACGATGAAACACAGAAATTGCATCGGAATTAAATAGAAAAGGCACAATGCCGACTTAAGTACAAGAAGACTGATTCTTCCTACTGTCTACGGTTTCAACCATTCCTGTGATACTAGTTATAGATTCCGATGCTTCACTTCAGGTTTACTGTATCCCTTGGACCTTCTTATTGACGATGAAACACAGAAATTGCCTCGGAATTAAATACAAAATGCACAATGCCGACTTAAGTACAAGTAGATTGACTCCTTTTACTGACTATGTTTGAACCATTCCTGTGAGACTAGTTATAGATTGCGATGCTTCCCTTCAGGTTTACTGTATCCCTCTGACCTTCTTATTGACTATGAAACACAGAAATTGCATCGGAATTAAATAGAAAAGGCACAATGTCGACTTAAGTACTAGAAGACTGACTCGTCTTACTTCCTATGTCTTGAACCTTTCCTGTGACACTAGTTATAGATTCCAATGCTTCACTTGAGGTATACTGTATCCCTTGGACCTTGTTATTGACGACGTAACACAGTAATTGCATCGGAATTATATAGAAAAGTCACAATGCCGACTTAAGTACAAGAAGACTGACTCTTCTTTCTGACTATGTTTTGAACCATTCCTGTGACACTAGCTTTAGATTCCGATGCTTCACTTCAGGTTTACTGTATCCCTCTGACCGTCTTATTGACGATGAAACACAGAAATTGCATCGGAATTAAATACAAATTGCACAATGCCGACTTAAATACAAGAAGACACTCTTCTCACTGTCTATGTTTTGAACCATTCCAGTGACACTAGTTATAGATTCCGATGCTTCACCTCAGGTTTACTGTATCCCTTGGACTTTCTTATTGACGATGAAACACAGAAATTGCATCGGAATGAAATAGAAAAGGCGAAATTCCGACTTAAGTACACGAAGACTGACACTTCTTACTGTCTATGATTTGAACCATTCCTGTGACACTAGTTATAGATTCCGATGCTACACTCCAGGCTTACTATATCACATGGACCTTCTTATTGACGATCAAACACAGAAATTGCATCGGAATTAAATACAAGAGGCACAATGCAGACTTAAGGATAAGAAGACTGACTCTTCTTACTTACTTTGTATTGAACCATTCCTGTGACACTAGTTTCAGATTCCGATGCTTCACTTCAAGCTTACTGTGTCCCTTGGACCGACTTATTTGCAATGAAAGACAGAAATTGCATCGGAATTAAATACAAAAGGCACAGTGAAGACTTAAGTACAAGATGACTGACTCTTCCTAATGTCTTTGTTTTGAACCATTCCTGTGTCACTAGTTACAGATTACGATGCTTCACTTCAGGTTTACTGTATCCCTTGGACCTTCTTATTGACGATGAAACACAGAAATTGCATCGGAATTTAATACCAATGGCACAATGCCGATTTAAGTACAAGGAAGACCGACTCTTCTTACTGTCTATGTTTTAACCATTCCTGTGACACTAGTTATAGATTCCGACGCTTCACTCCAGGTTTACTGTTTCCCTTGGACCTTCTTATTGACGATGAAACACAGAAATTGCATCGGAATTAAATACAAAAGGCACATTGCCGACTTAAGTACATGAAGACTAACACTTCCTACTGACTATGATTTGAACCATTCCTGTGACACTAGTTATAGATTCCGATGGTTCATTTGAGGTTTACTGTATCCCTTGGACCTTCTTATTGACGATGAAACACAGAAATTGCATTGGAATTAAATACAAAAGGCACAATGCCGACTTAAGTACATGAAGACCGACTCTTCCTATTGACTATGTTTTGAACCATTCCTGTGACACTAGTTATAGATTCCGATGCTTCACTTGAGGTTTACTGTATCCCTTGGACCTTCTTATTGACGATGAAACACAGAAATTGCATCGGAATTAAATACAAAAGGCACAATGCCGACTTAACTACAAGAAAACTGACTCATCTTACTGTCTGTGCTCTGAACCATTCCTGTGACACTAGTTATAGATTCCGATGCTTCACTTCAGGTTTACTGTATCCCTTGGACCTTCTTATTTACGATGAAATACAGAAATCGCATCGGAAATAACACAATAGGCACACTGCCGACTTAAGTACAAAAAGACTGACTCCTCCTACTGATTATGCTTTGAACCATTCCTGTGACACTACTTATAGATTCCGATGCTTCACTTCAGCTTTTCTGTACCCCTCTGACCTACTTTTTGACGATGAAACACAGAAATTGCATCGGAATTAAATAGAAAAGGCACAATCCCGACTTAAGTACAAGAAGACTGATTCTTCCTACTGTCTATGGTTTGAACCATTCCTGTGATACTAGTTATAGATTCCGATGCTTCACTTCAGGTTTACTGTATCCCTTGGACCTTCTTATTGACGATGAAACACAGAAATTGCCTCGGAATTAAATACAAAAGGCTCAATGCCGACTTAAGTACAAGTAGATTGACTCCTTTTACTGACTATGTTTGAACCATTCCTGTGAGACTAGTTATAGATTGCGATGCTTCCCTTCAGGTTTACTGTATCCCTCTGACCTTCTTATTGACTATGATACATAGAAATTGCATCGGAATTAAATAGAAAAGGCACAATGTCGACTTAAGTACTAGAAGACTGACTCGTCTTACTTCCTATGTCTTGAACAATTCCTGTGACACTAGTTATAGATTCCAATGCTTCACTTGAGGTATACTGTATCCCTTGGACCTTGTTATTGACGACGTAACACAGAAATTGCATCGGAATTAAATAGAAAAGTCACAATGCCGACTTAAGTACAAGAAGACTGACTCTTCTTTCTGACTATGTTTTGAACCATTCCAGTGACACTAGTTATAGATTCCGATGCTTCACCTCAGGTTTACTGTATTCCTTGGACTTTCTTATTGACGATGAAACACAGAAATTGTATCGGAATTAAATAGAAAAGGCAAAATTCCGACTTAAGTACACGAAGACTGACACTTCTTACTGTCTATGATTTGAACCATTCCTGTGACACTAGTTATAGATTCCGATGCTACACTCCAGGCTTACTATATCCCATGGACCTTCTTATTGACGATCAAACACAGAAATTGCATCGGAATTAAATACAAGAGGCACAATGCAGACTTAAGGATAAGAAGACTGACTCTTCTTACTTACTTTGTATTGAACCATTCCTGTGACACTAGTTTCAGATTCCGATACTTCACTTCAGGCTTACTGTGTCCCTTGGACCGTCTTATTTGCAATGAAAGACAGAAATTGCATCGGAATTAAATACAAAAGGCACAGTGAAGACTTAAGTACAAGATGACTGACTCTTCCTAATGTCTATGTTTTGAACCATTCCTGTGTCACTAGTTATAGATTACGATGCTACACTTCAGGTTTACTGTATCCGTTGGACCTTCTTATTGACGATGAAACACAGAAATTGCATCGGAATTTAATACCAATGGCACAATGCCGATTTAAGTACAAGGAAGACTGTCTCTTCTTACTGTCTACGTTTTAACCATTCCTGTGACATTAGTTATAGATTCCGACGCTTCACTCCAGGTTTACTGTTTCCCTTGGACCTTCTTATTGACGATGAAACACAGAAATTGCATCGGAATTAAATACAAAAGGCACATTGCCGACTTAAGTACATGAAGACTAACACTTCCTACTGACTATGATTTGAACCATTCCTGTGACACTAGTTATAGATTCCGATGCTTCATTTGAGGTTTACTGTATCCCTTGGACCTTCTTAATGACGATGAAACACAGAAATTGCATCGGAATTAAATACAAAAGGCACAATGCCGACTTAAGTACATGAAGACCGACTCTTCCTATTGACTATGTTTTGAACCATTCCTGTGACACTAGTTATAGATTCCGATGCTTCACTTGAGGTTTACTGTATCCCTTGGACCTTCTTATTGACGATGAAACACAGAAATTGCATCGGAATTAAATACAAAAGGCACAATGCCGACTTAACTACAAGAAAACTGACTCATCTTACTGTCTGTGTTCTGAACCATTCCTGTGACACTAGTTATAGATTCCGATGCTTCACTTCAGGTTTACTGTATCCCTTGGACCTTCTTATTTACGATGAAATACAGAAATCGCATCGGAATTAACACAATAGGCACACTGCCGACTTAAGTACAAAAAGACTGACTCCTCCTACTGACTATGCTTTGAACCATTCCTGTGGCACTACTTATAGATTCCGATGCTTCACTTCAGCTTTTCTGTACCCCTCTGACCTACTTTTTGACGATGAAACACAGAAATTGCATCGGAATTAAATAGAAAAGGCACAATGCCGACTTAAGTACAAGAAGACTGATTCTTCCTACTGTCTATGGTTTGAACCATTCCTGTGATACTAGTTATAGATTCCGATGCTTCACTTCAGGTTTACTGTATCCCTTGGACCTCCTTATTGACGATGAAACACAGAAATTGCCTCGGAATTAAATACAAAAGGCACAATGCCGACTTAAGTACAAGTAGATTGACTCCTTTTACTGACTATGTTTGAACCATTCCTGTGAGACTAGTTATTGATTGCGATGCTTCCCTTCAGGTTTACTGTATCCCTTGGACCTTCTTATTGACGATGAAACACAGAAATTGCATCGGAATTAAATACAAAAGGCACAATGCCGACTTAACTACAAAAAAACTGACTCATCTTACTGTCTGTGTTCTGAACCATTCCAGTGACACTAGTTATAGATTCCGATGCTTCACCTCAGGTTTACTGTATCCCTTGGACTTTCTTATTGACGATGAAACACAGAAATTGCATCGGAATGAAATAGAAAAGGCAAAATTCCGACTTAAGTACACGAAGACTGACACTTCTTACTGTCTATGATTTGAACCATTCCTGTGACACTAGTTATAGATTCCGATGCTACACTCCAGGCTTACTATATCCCATGGACCTTCTTATTGACGATCAAACACAGAAATTGCATCGGAATTAAATACAAGAGGCACAATGCAGACTTAAGGATAAGAAGACTGACTCTTCTTACTTACTTTGTATTGAACCATTCCTGTGACACTAGTTTCAGATTCCGATGCTTCACTTCAAGCTTACTGTGTCCCTTGGACCGACTTATTTGCAATGAAAGACAGAAATTGCATCGGAATTAAATACAAAAGGCACAGTGAAGACTTAAGTACAAGATGACTGACTCTTCCTAATGTCTTTGTTTTGAACCATTCCTGTGTCACTAGTTACAGATTACGATGCTTCACTTCAGGTTTACTGTATCCCTTGGACCTTCTTATTGACGATGAAACACAGAAATTGCATCGGAATTTAATACCAATGGCACAATGCCGATTTAAGTACAAGGAAGACCGACTCTTCTTACTGTCTATGTTTTAACCATTCCTGTGACACTAGTTATAGATTCCGACGCTTCACTCCAGGTTTACTGTTTCCCTTGGACCTTCTTATTGACGATGAAACACAGAAATTGCATCGGAATTAAATACAAAAGGCACATTGCCGACTTAAGTACATGAAGACTAACACTTCCTACTGACTATGATTTGAACCATTCCTGTGACACTAGTTATAGATTCCGATGCTTCATTTGAGGTTTACTGTATCCCTTGGACCTTCTTATTGACGATGAAACACAGAAATTGCATCGGAATTAAATACAAAAGGCACAATGCCGACTTAAGTACATGAAGACCGACTCTTCCTATTGACTATGTTTTGAACCATTCCTGTGACACTAGTTATAGATTCCGATGCTTCACTTGAGGTTTACTGTATCCCTTGGACCTTCTTATTGACGATGAAACACAGAAATTGCATCGGAATTAAATACAAAAGGCACAATGCCGACTTAACTACAAGAAAACTGACTCATCTTACTGTCTGTGCTCTGAACCATTCCTGTGACACTAGTTATAGATTCCGATGCTTCACTTCAGGTTTACTGTATCCCTTGGACCTTCTTATTTACGATGAAATACAGAAATCGCATCGGAAATAACACAATAGGCACACTGCCGACTTAAGTACAAAAAGACTGACTCCTCCTACTGATTATGCTTTGAACCATTCCTGTGACACTACTTATAGATTCCGATGCTTCACTTCAGCTTTTCTGTACCCCTCTGACCTACTTTTTGACGATGAAACACAGAAATTGCATCGGAATTAAATAGAAAAGGCACAATCCCGACTTAAGTACAAGAAGACTGATTCTTCCTACTGTCTATGGTTTGAACCATTCCTGTGATACTAGTTATAGATTCCGATGCTTCACTTCAGGTTTACTGTATCCCTTGGACCTTCTTATTGACGATGAAACACAGAAATTGCCTCGGAATTAAATACAAAAGGCTCAATGCCGACTTAAGTACAAGTAGATTGACTCCTTTTACTGACTATGCTTGAACCATTCCTGTGAGACTAGTTATAGATTGCGATGCTTCCCTTCAGGTTTACTGTATCCCTCTGACCTTCTTATTGACTATGATACATAGAAATTGCATCGGAATTAAATAGAAAAGGCACAATGTCGACTTAAGTACTAGAAGACTGACTCGTCTTACTTCCTATGTCTTGAACAATTCCTGTGACAATGCTTCACTTGAGGTATACTGTATCCCTTGGACCTTGTTATTGACGACGTAACACAGAAATTGCATCGGAATTAAATAGAAAAGTCACAATGCCGACTTAAGTACAAGAAGACTGACTCTTCTTTCTGACTATGTTTTGAACCATTCCAGTGACACTAGTTATAGATTCCGATGCTTCACCTCAGGTTTACTGTATTCCTTGGACTTTCTTATTGACGATGAAACACAGAAATTGTATCGGAATTAAATAGAAAAGGCAAAATTCCGACTTAAGTACACGAAGACTGACACTTCTTACTGTCTATGATTTGAACCATTCCTGTGACACTAGTTATAGATTCCGATGCTACACTCCAGGCTTACTATATCCCATGGACCTTCTTATTGACGATCAAACACAGAAATTGCATCGGAATTAAATACAAGAGGCACAATGCAGACTTAAGGATAAGAAGACTGACTCTTCTTACTTACTTTGTATTGAACCATTCCTGTGACACTAGTTTCAGATTCCGATGCTTCACTTCAGGCTTACTGTGTCCCTTGGACCGTCTTATTTGCAATGAAAGACAGAAATTGCATCGGAATTAAATACAAAAGGCACAGTGAAGACTTAAGTACAAGATGACTGACTCTTCCTAATGTCTATGTTTTGAACCATTCCTGTGTCACCAGTTATAGATTACGATGCTACACTTCAGGTTTACTGTATCCGTTGGACCTTCTTATTGACGATGAAACACAGAAATTGCATCGGAATTTAATACCAATGGCACAATGCCGATTTAAGTACAAGGAAGACTGTCTCTTCTTACTGTCTACGTTTTAACCATTCCTGTGACATTAGTTATAGATTCCGACGCTTCACTCCAGGTTTACTGTTTCCCTTGGACCTTCTTATTGACGATGAAACACAGAAATTGCATCGGAATTAAATACAAAAGGCACATTGCCGACTTAAGTACATGAAGACTAACACTTCCTACTGACTATGATTTGAACCATTCCTGTGACACTAGTTATAGATTCCGATGCTTCATTTGAGGTTTACTGTATCCCTTGGACCTTCTTAATGACGATGAAACACAGAAATTGCATCGGAATTAAATACAAAAGGCACAATGCCGACTTAAGTACATGAAGACCGACTCTTCCTATTGACTATGTTTTGAACCATTCCTGTGACACTAGTTATAGATTCCGATGCTTCACTTGAGGTTTACTGTATCCCTTGGACCTTCTTATTGACGATGAAACACAGAAATTGCATCGGAATTAAATACAAAAGGCACAATGCCGACTTAACTACAAGAAAACTGACTCATCTTACTGTCTGTGTTCTGAACCATTCCTGTGACACTAGTTATAGATTCCGATGCTTCACTTCAGGTTTACTGTATCCCTTGGACCTTCTTATTTACGATGAAATACAGAAATCGCATCGGAATTAACACAATAGGCACACTGCCGACTTAAGTACAAAAAGACTGACTCCTCCTACTGACTATGCTTTGAACCAATCCTGTGGCACTACTTATAGATTCCGATGCTTCACTTCAGCTTTTCTGTACCCCTCTGACCTACTTTTTGACGATGAAACACAGAAATTGCATCGGAATTAAATAGAAAAGGCACAATGCCGACTTAAGTACAAGAAGACTGATTCTTCCTACTGTCTATGGTTTGAACCATTCCTGTGATACTAGTTATAGATTCCGATGCTTCACTTCAGGTTTACTGTATCCCTTGGACCTCCTTATTGACGATGAAACACAGAAATTGCCTCGGAATTAAATACAAAAGGCACAATGCCGACTTAAGTACAAGTAGATTGACTCCTTTTACTGACTATGTTTGAACCATTCCTGTGAGACTAGTTATTGATTGCGATGCTTCCCTTCAGGTTTACTGTATCCCTCTGACCTTCTTATTGACTATGAAACACAGAAATTGCATCGGAATTAAATAGAAAAGGCACAATGTCGACTTAAGTACTAGAAGACTGACTCGTCTTACTTCCTATGCCTTGAACCATTCCTGTGACACTAGTTATAGATTCCAATGCTTCACTTGAGGTATACTGTATCCCTTGGACCTTGTTATTGACGACGTAACACAGAAATTGCATCGGAATTAAATAGAAAAGTCACAATGCCGACTTAAGTACAAGAAGACTGACTCTTCTTTCTGACTATGTTTTGAACCATTCCTGTGACACTAGCTTTAGATTCCGATGCTTCACTTCAGGTTTACTGTATCCCTCTGACCTTCTTACTGACGATGAAACACAGAAATTGCCTCGGAATTAAATACAAAAGGCACAATGCCGACTTAAGTACAAGTAGATTGACTCCTTTTACTGACTATGTTTGAACCATTCCTGTGACATCAGTTATAGATTCCGATGCTACACTCCAGGCTTACTATATCCCATGGACCTTCTTATTGACGATGGAACACAGAAATTGCATCGGAATTACATACAAGAGGCACAATGCAGACTTCAGGATAAGAAGACTGACTCTTCTTACTTACTTTGTTTTCAACCATTCCTGTGACACTAGTTATAGATTCCGATGCTTCACATCAAGTTTACTGTATCCCTTGGACCGTCTTATTTGCAATGAAACACAGAAATTGCATCGGAATTAAATACAAAAGGCACAGTGCCGACTTAAGTACAAGAAGACTGACTCTTCCTAATGTCTATGTTTTGAACCATTGCTGTGTCACTAGTTATAGATTTCGATGCTTCACTTTAGGTTTACTGTATCCCTTGGACCTTCTTATTTACGATGAAACACAGAAATTGCATCGATATTAAATACAAAAGGCACAATGCCGATTTAAGTACATGAAGACCAACTCTTCCTTCTGACTATGTTTGAACCGTTCCTGTGACACTAGTTATAGATTCCGATGCTTCACTTGTGCTTTACTGTTTCCCTTGGACCTTCTTATTGACGATGAAACACAGAAATTGCATCGGAATTTAATACCAAGGGCACAATGCCGATTTAAGTACAAGGAAGACTGACTCTTCTTACTGTCTATGTTTTAACCATTCCTGTTACACTAGTTATAGATTCCGACGCTTCACTCCAGGTTTACTGTTTCCCTTGGACCTTCTTATTGACGATGAAACACAGAAATTACATCGGAATTAAATACAAAAGGCACAATGCCGACTTAAGTACATGAAGACCGACACTTCCTACTGACTATGGTTTGAACCATTCCTGTGACACTAGTCATAGATTCCGATGCTTCACTTGAGGTTTACTGTATCCCTTGGACCTTCTTATTGACGATGAAACACAGAAATTGCATCGGAATTAAATGCAAAAGGCACAATGCCGACTTAAGTACAAGGAGACTGACTCATCTTACTGTCTCTGTTCTGAACCATTCCTGTGACACTAGTTATAGATTCCGACGCTTCACTCCAGGTTTACTGTATCCCTTGGACCTTCTTATTGACGGTGAAGCACAGAAATTGCATCGGAATTAAATACAAAAGGCACAATGCCGACATAGGTACATGAAGACCGACACTTCCTACTGACTGTGATTTGAACCACTCCTTTGACCCTAGTTATAGATTCTGATGCTTCACTTGAGGTTTACTGTATCCCTTGGACCTTCTTATTGACGATGAAACACAGAAATTGCCTCGGAAGTAAATACAAATGGCACATTGCCGACTTAAGTACAAGAAGACTGACTCCTTTTACTGACTATGTTTTGAACCATTCCTGTGAGACTAGTTATAGATTGCGATGCTTCCCTTCAGATTAACTGTATCCCTCTGACCTTCTTATTGACGATGAAACACAGAAATTGCATCGGAATTAAATACAAAAGGCACAATGCCGCCTTAAGTACATGAAGACCGACACTTCCTACTGACTATGATTTGAACCATTCCTGTGGGACTAGTTATTGATTCCGATGCTTCACTTGAGGTTTACTGTATCCCTTGGACCTTCTTATTGACGATGAAACGCAGAAATTGCATCGGAATTAAATGCAAAAGGCACAATGCCGACTTAAGTACAAGGAGACTGACTCATCTTACTGTCTATGTCCTTAACCATTCCTGTGACACTAGTTATAGATTCCGACGCTTCACTCCAGGTTTACTGTATCCCTTGGACCTTCTTATTGACGATGAAGCACAGAAATTGCATCGGAATTAAATACAAAATGCACAATGCCGACTTAAGTACATGAAGACCGACTCTTCCTACTGACTAAGCTTTGAACCATTCCTGTGACACTAGTTATAGATTCCGATGCTTCACTTGAGGTTTACTGTATCCCTGGGACCTTCTTATTGACGATGAAACACAGAAATTGCATCGGAATTAAATACAAAAGGCACAATGCCGACTTAAGTACAAGAAGACTGACTCATCTTACTGTCTATGTTCTAAACCATTCCTGTGATACCAGTTATATATTCCGATGCTTCACTTCAGGTTTACTGTATCCCTGGGACCTTCTTATTGACGATGAAACACAGAAATTGCATCGGAATTAAATACAAAAGGCACAATGCCGACTTAAGTATAAGAAGACTGACTCATCTTACTGTCTATGTTCTGAACCATTCCTGTGATACTAGTTATAGATTCCGATGCTTCACTTCAGGTTTACTGTATCCCTTGGACCTTCTTATTGACGATGAAATACAGAAATCGCATCGGAATTAACACAATAGGCACACTGCCGACTTAAGTACAAAAAGACTGACTCCTCTTACTGGCTATGTTTTGTACCATTCCTGTGACACTAGTTATAGATTCCGATGCTTCACTTCAGCTTTACTGTACCCCTCTGACCAACTTTTTGACGATGAAGCACAGAAATGGCATCGGAATTAAATAGAAAAGGCACAATGCCGACTTAAGTACAAGAAGACTGACTCTTCCTACTGTCGATGTTTTGAACCATTCCTGTGACACTAGTTATAGATTCCGATGCTTCACGTCAGGTTTGCTGTATCCCTTGGACCTTCTTATTGACAATGAAACACAGAAATTGCCTCGGAATTAAATACAAAAGGCACAATGCCTACTTAGGTACAAGGAGACTGACTCCTTTTACTGACTATGTTTTGAACCATTCCTGTGAGACTACTTATAGATTGCGATGCTTCCCTTCAGGTTTACTGTATCCCTCTGACCTTCTTATTGACGATGAAACACAGAAATCGCATCGGCATTAATTACAAAAGGCACAATGCCGGCTTAAGTACATGAAGACCGACACTTCCTACTTACTATGATTTGAACCATTCCTGTGACACTAGTAATAGATTCCGATGCGTCACTTCAGGTTTACTGTATCCCTCTGACCTTCTTATTGACGATGAAACACAGAAATTGCATCGGAATTAAATACAAGAGACACGATGCCGACTTATGTACAAGAAGACTGACTCTTCTTACTGACTATGATTTGAACTATTCCTGTGAGACTAGTTATAGATTGCGATGCTTCCCTTCAGGTTTACTTTATCCCTCTGACCTTCTTATTGACGATGAAACACAGAAATTGCATCGGAATTAAATACAAAAGGCACAATGCCGACTTAAGTACATGAAGACCGACACTTCCTACTGACTATGATTTGAACCATTCCTGTGACACTAGTTATAGATTCCGATGCTTCACTTGAGGTTTACTGTACCCTTAGGACCTTCTTATTGACGATGAAACACAGAAATTGCACCGGAATTAAATGCAAAAGGTACAATGCCGGCTTAAGTACAAGGAGACTGACTCATCTTACTGTCTATGTTCTGAACCATTCCTGTGACACTAGTTATAGATTCCGATGCTTCACTTCAGGTTTGCTGTATCCCTTGGACCTTCTTATTGACGATGAAGCACAGAAATTGCATCGGAATTAAATACAAAATGCACAATGCCGACTTAAGTACATGAAGACCGACTCTTCCTACTGACCATGTTTTGAACCATTCCTGTGACACTAGTTATAGATTCCGATGCTTCACTTGAGTTTACTGTATCCCTTGGACCTTCTTATTGACGATGAAACACAGAAATTGCATCGGAATTAAATACAAAAGGCACAATGCCGACTTAAGTAGACGAAGACTGACTCATCTTACTGTCTATGTTCTGAACCATTCCTGTGACACTAGTTATAGATTCCGATGCTTCACTTCAGGTTTACTGTATCCCTTGGACCTTCTTATTGACGATGAAATACAGAAATCCCATCGGAATTAACACAATAGAAACACTGCCGACTTAAGTACAAAAAGACTGACTCCTCTTACTGACTATGTTTTGAACCATTCCTGTGACACTAGTTATAGATTCCGATGCTTCACTTCAGGTTTGCTGTATCACTTGGACCTTCTTATTGACGAAGAAACACAGAAATTGCCTCGGAATTAAATACAAAAGGCACAATGCCGACTTAACTACAAGGAGACTGACTCCTTTTACTGACTATGTTTTGAACCATTCCTGTGAGACTAGTAATAGATTACGATGCTTCCCTTCAGGTTTACTGTATCCCTCTGACCTTCTTATTGACGATGAAACACAGAAATTGCATCGGAATTAATTACAAAAGGCACAATGCCGACTTAAGTACATGAAACCGACACTTCCTACTTACTATGATTTGAACCATTCCTGTGACACTAGTTATAGATTCCGATGCGTCACTTCAGGTTTACTGTATCCCTCTGACCTTCTTATTGGCGATGAAAGACAGAAATTGCATCGGAATTAAATACAAGAGACACGATGCCGACTTAAGTACAAGGAGACTGACTCATCTTACTGTCTATGTTCTGAACCATTCCTGTGACACTAGTTATAGATTCCGACGCTTCACTCCAGGTTTACTGTATCCCTTGGACCTTCTTATTGACGATGAAGCACAGAAATTTAATCGGAATTAAATACAAAATGCACAATGCCGACTTAAGTACATGAAGACCGACACTTCCTACTGACTATGATTTGAACCATTCCTGTGGGACTAGTTATTGATTCCGATGCTTCACTTGAGGTTTACTGTATCCCTTGGACCTTCTTATTGACGATGAAACGCAGAAATTGCATCGGAATTAAATGCAAAAGGCACAATGCCGACTTAAGTACAAGGAGACTGACTCATCTTACTGTCTATGTCCTTAACCATTCCTGTGACACTAGTTATAGATTCCGACGCTTCACTCCAGGTTTACTGTATCCCTTGGACCTTCTTATTGACGATGAAGCACAGAAATTGCATCGGAATTAAATACAAAATGCACAATGCCGACTTAAGTACATGAAGACCGACTCTTCCTACTGACTAAGCTTTGAACCATTCCTGTGACACTAGTTATAGATTCCGATGCTTCACTTGAGGTTTACTGTATCCCTGGGACCTTCTTATTGACGATGAAACACAGAAATTGCATCGGAATTAAATACAAAAGGCACAATGCCGACTTAAGTACAAGAAGACTGACTCATCTTACTGTCTATGTTCTAAACCATTCCTGTGATACCAGTTATATATTCCGATGCTTCACTTCAGGTTTACTGTATCCCTGGGACCTTCTTATTGACGATGAAACACAGAAATTGCATCGGAATTAAATACAAAAGGCACAATGCCGACTTAAGTATAAGAAGACTGACTCATCTTACTGTCTATGTTCTGAACCATTCCTGTGATACTAGTTATAGATTCCGATGCTTCACTTCAGGTTTACTGTATCCCTTGGACCTTCTTATTGACGATGAAATACAGAAATCGCATCGGAATTAACACAATAGGCACACTGCCGACTTAA
The DNA here is from genome assembly GCF_021461385.2 of Schistocerca piceifrons. Lineage (NCBI taxonomy): Eukaryota > Metazoa > Arthropoda > Insecta > Orthoptera > Acrididae > Schistocerca > Schistocerca piceifrons. Next base: position 431,954 of record NW_025728690.1, read on the forward strand.
GTACAAAAAGACTGACTCCTCTTACTGGCTATGTTTTGTACCATTCCTGTGACACTAGTTATAGATTCCGATGCTTCACTTCAGCTTTACTGTACCCCTCTGACCAACTTTTTGACGATGAAGCACAGAAATGGCATCGGAATTAAATAGAAAAGGCACAATGCCGACTTAAGTACAAGAAGACTGACTCTTCCTACTGTCGATGTTTTGAACCATTCCTGTGACACTAGTTATAGATTCCGATGCTTCACGTCAGGTTTGCTGTATCCCTTGGACCTTCTTATTGACAATGAAACACAGAAATTGCCTCGGAATTAAATACAAAAGGCACAATGCCTACTTAGGTACAAGGAGACTGACTCCTTTTACTGACTATGTTTTGAACCATTCCTGTGAGACTACTTATAGATTGCGATGCTTCACTCCAGGTTTACTGTATCCCTTGGACCTTCTTATTGACGATGAAGCACAGAAATTTAATCGGAATTAAATACAAAATGCACAATGCCGACTTAAGTACATGAAGACCGACTCTTCCTACTGACTATGCTTTGAACCATTCCTGTGACACTAGTTATAGATTGCGATGCTTCACTTGAGGTTTACTGTATCCCTGGGACCTTCTTATTGACGATGAAACACAGAAATTGCATCGGAATTAAATACAAAAGGCACAATGCCGACTTAAGTAAAAGAAGACTGACTCATCTTACTGTCTATGTTCTAAACCATTCCTGTGATAGCAGTTATATATTCCGATGCTTCACTTCAGGTTTACTGTATCCCTTGGACCTTCTTATTGACGATGAAATACAGTAATCCCATCGGAATTAACACAATAGGAACACTGCCGACTTAAGTACAAAAAGACTGACTCCTCTTACTGACTATGTTTTGAACCATTCCTGTGACACTAGTTATAGATACCGATGCTTCACTTCAGCTTCACTGTACCCCTCTGAACTACTTTTTGACGATGAAACACAGAAATTGCATCGGAATTAAATACAAAAGTCACAATGCCGACTTAAGTACATGAAGACCGACTCTTCCTATTGACTATGTTTTGAACCATTACTGTGACACTAGTTATAGATTCCAATGCTTCACTTGAGGTTTACTGTATCCCTTGGACCTTCTTATTGACGATGAAACACAGAAATTGCATCGGAATTAAATACAAAAGGCACAATGCCGACTTAACTACAAGAAAACTGACTCATCTTACTGTCTGTGTTCTGAACCATTCCTGTGACACTAGTTATAGATTCCGATGCTTCACTTCAGGTTTACTGTATCCCTTGGACCTTCTTATTTACGATGAAATACAGAAATCGCATCGGAATTAACACAATAGGCACACTGCCGACTTAAGTACAAAAAGACTGTCTCCTCCTACTGACTATGCTTTGAACCATTCCTGTGGCACTACTTATAGATTCCGATGCTTCACTTCAGCTTTTCTGTACCCCTCTGACCTACTTTTTGACGATGAAACACAGAAATTGCATCGGAATTAAATAGAAAAGGCACAATGCCGACTTAAGTACAAGAAGACTGATTCTTCCTACTGTCTATGGTTTGAACCATTCCTGTGATACTAGTTATAGATTCCGATGCTTCACTTCAGGTTTACTGTATCCCTTGGACCTCCATATTGACGATGAAACCCAGAAATTGCCTCGGAATTAAAATCAAAAGGCACAATGCCGACTTAAGTACAAGTAGATTGACTCCTTTTACTGACTATGTTTGAACCATTCCTGTGAGGCTAGTTATTGATTGCGATGCTTCCCTTCAGGTTTACTGTATCCCTCTGACCTTCTTATTGACTATGAAACACAGAAATTGCATCGGAATTAAATAGAAAAGGCACAATGTCGACTTAAGTACTAGAAGACTGACTCGTCTTACTTCCTATGTCTTGAACCATTCCTGTGACACTAGTTATAGGTTCCAATGCTTCACTTGAGGTATACTGTATCCCTTGGACCTTGTTATTGACGACGTAACACAGAAATTGCATCGGAATTAAATAGAAAAGTCACAATGCCGACTTAAGTACAAGAGGACTGACACTTCTTTCTGACTATGTTTTGAACCATTCCTGTGACACTAGCTTTAGATTCCGATGCTTCACTTCAGGTTTACTGTATCCCTCTGACCTTCTTACTGACGATGAAACACAGAAATTGCCTCGGAATTAAATACAAAAGGCACAATGCCGACTTAAGTACAAGTAGATTGACTCCTTTTACTGACTATGTTTGAACCATTCCTGTGACACCAGTTATAGATTCCGATGCTACACTCCAGGCTTACTATATCCCATGGACCTTCTTATTGACGATGGATCACAGAAATTGCATCGGAATTACATACAAGAGGCACAATGCAGACTTAAGGATAAGAAGACTGACTCTTCTTACTTACTTTGTTTTCAACCATTCCTGTGACACTAGTTATAGATTCCGATGCTTCACTTCAAGTTTACTGTATCCCTTGGACCGTCTTATTTGCAATGAAACACAGAAATTGCATCGGAATTAAATACAAAAGGCACAGTGCCGACTTAAGTACAAGAAGACTGACTCTTCCTAATGTCTATGTTTTGAACCATTGCTGTGTCACTAGTTATAGATTTCGATGCTTCACTTCAGGTTTACTGTATCCCTTGGACCTTCTTATTTACGATGAAATACAGAAATTGCATCGAAATTAAATACAAAAGGCACAATGCCGATTTAAGTACATGAAGACCAACTCTTCCTTCTGACTATGTTTGAACCGTTCCTGTGACACTAGTTATAGATTCCGATGCTTCACTTGTGGTTTACTGTTTCCCTTGGACCTTCTTATTGACGATGAAACACAGAAATTGCATCGGAATTTAATACCAAGGGCACAATGCCGATTTAAGTACAAGGAAGACTGACTCTTCTTACTGTCTATGTTTTAACCATTCCTGTGACACTAGTTATAGATTCCGACGCTTCACTCCAGGTTTACTGTTTCCCTTGGACCTTCTTATTGACGATGAAACACAGCAATTACATCGGAATTAAATAGAAAAGGCACAATGCCGACTTAAGTACATGAAGACCGACACTTCCTACTGACTATGGTTTGAACCATTCCTGTGACACTAGTCATAGATTCCGATGCTTCACTTGAGGTTTACTGTATCCCTTGGACCTTCTTATTGACGATGAAACACAGAAATTGCATCGGAATTAAATGCAAAAGGCACAATGCCACTTAAGTACAAGGAGACTGACTCATCTTACTGTCTCTGTTCTGAACCATTCCTGTGACACTAGTTATAGATTCCGACGCTTCACTCCAGGTTTACTGTATCCCTTGGACCTTCTTATTGACGGTGAAGCACAGAAATTGCATCGGAATTAAATACAAAATGCACAATGCCGACATAGGTACATGAAGACCGACACTTCCTACTGACTGTGATTTTAACCACTCCTTTGACCCTAGTTATAGATTCTGATGCTTCACTTGAGGTTTACTGTATCCCTTGGACCTTCTTATTGACGATGAAACACAGAAATTCCCTCGGAAGTAGATACAAATGGAACATTGCCGACTTAAGTACAAGAAGACTGACTCCTTTTACTGACTATGTTTTGAACCATTCCTGTGAGACTAGTTATAGATTGCGATGCTTCCCTTCAGATTAACTGTATCCCTCTGACCTTCTTATTGACGATGAAACACAGAAATTGCATCGGAATTAAATACAAAAGGCACAATGCCGCCTTAAGTACATGAAGACCGACACTTCCTACTGACTATGATTTGAACCATTCCTGTGGGACTAGTTATTGATTCCGATGCTTCACTTGAGGTTTACTGTATCCCTTGGACCTTCTTATTGACGATGAAACGCAGAAATTGCATCGGAATTAAATGCAAAAGGCACAATGCCGACTTAAGTACAAGGAGACTGACTCATCTTACTGTCTATGTCCTGAACCATTCCTGTGACACTAGTTATAGATTCCGACGCTTCACTCCAGGTTTACTGTATCCCTTGGACCTTCTTATTGACGATGAAGCACAGAAATTGCATCGGAATTAAATACAAAATGCACAATGCCGACTTAAGTACATGAAGACCGACTCTTCCTACTGACTATGCTTTGAACCATTCCTGTGACACTAGTTATAGATTCCGATGCTTCACTTGAGGTTTACTGTATCCCTGGGACCTTCTTATTGACGATGAAACACAGAAATTGCATCGGAATTAAATACAAAAGGCACAATGCCGACTTAAGTACAAGAAGACTGACTCATCTTACTGTCTAAGTTCTAAACCATTCCTGTGATACCAGTTATATATTCCGATGCTTCACTTCAGGTTTACTGTATCCCTGGGACCTTCTTATTGACGATGAAACACAGAAATTGCATCGGAATTAAATACAAAAGGCACAATGCCGACTTAAGTATAAGAAGACTGACCCATCTTACTGTCTATGTTCTGAACCATTCCTGTGATACTAGTTATAGATTCCGATGCTTCACTTCAGGTTTACTGTATCCCTTGGACCTTCTTATTGACGATGAAATACAGAAATCGCATCGGAATTAACACAATAGGCTCACTGCCGACTTAAGTACAAAAAGACTGACTCCTCTTACTGGCTATGTTTTGTACCATTCCTGTGACACTAGTTATAGATTCCGATGCTTCACTTCAGCTTTACTGTACCCCTCTGACCTACTTTTTGACGATGAAACACAGAAATGGCATCGGAATTAAATAGAAAAGGCACAATGCCGACTTAAGTACAAGAAGACTGACTCTTCCTACTGTCTATGTTTTGAACCATTCCTGTGACACTAGTTATAGATTCCGATGCTTCACGTCAGGTTTGCTGTATCCCTTGGACCTTCTTATTGACAATGAAACACAGAAATTGCCTCGGAATTAAATACAAAAGGCACAATGCCTACTTAGGTACAAGGAGACTGACTCCTTTTACTGACTATGTTTTGAACCATTCCTGTGAGACTACTTATAGATTGCGATGCTTCCCTTCAGGTTTACTGTATCCCTCTGACCTTCTTATTGACGATGAAACACTGAAATCGCATCGGCATTAATTACAAAAGGCACAATGCCGGCTTAAGTACATGAAGACCGACACTTCCTACTTACTGTGATTTGAACCATTCCTGTGACACTAGTTATAGATTCCGATGCGTCACTTCAGGTTTACTGTATCCCTCTGACCTTCTTATTGACGATGAAACACAGAAATTGCATCGGAATTAAATACAAGAGACACGATGCCGACTTATGTACAAGAAGACTGAGTCTTCTTACTGACTATGATTTGAACTATTCCTGTGAGACTAGTTATAGATTGCGATGCTTCCCTTCAGGTTTACTGTATCCCTCTGACCTTCTTATTGACGATGAAACACAGAAATTGCATCGGAATTAAATACAAAAGGCACAATGCCGACTTAAGTACATGAAGACCGACACTTCCTACTGACTATGATTTGAACCATTCCTGTGGCACTAGTTATAGATTCCGATGCTTCACTTGAGGTTTACTGTACCCTTAGGACCTTCTTATTGACGATGAAACACAGAAATTGCAACGGAATTAAATGCAAAAGGCACAATGCCGACTTAAGTACAAGGAGACTGACTCATCTTACTGTCTATGTTCTGAACCATTCCTGTGACACTAGTTATAGATTCCGATGCTTCACTTCAGGTTTGCTGTATCCCTTGGACCTTCTTATTGACGATGAAGCACAGAAAGTGCATCGGAATTAAATACAAAATGCACAATGCCGACTTAAGTACATGAAGACCGACTCTTCCTACTGACCATGTTTTGAACCATTCCTGTGACACTAGTTATAGATTCCGATGCTTCACTTGAGGTTTACTGTATCCCTTGGACCTTCTTATTGACGATGAAACACAGAAATTGCATCGGAATTAAATACAAAAGGCACAATGCCGACTTAAGTACACGAAGACTGACTCAACTTACTGTCTATGTTCTGAACCATTCCTGTGACACTAGTTATAGATATCGATGCTTCACTTCAGGTTTACTGTATCCCTTGGACCTTCTTATTGACGATGAAATACAGAAATCCCATCGGAATTAACACAATAGAAACACTGCCGACTTAAGTACAAAAAGACTGACTCCTCTTACTGACTATGTTTTGAACCATTCCTGTGACACTAGTTATAGATTCCGATGCTTCACTTCAGGTTTGCTGTATCCCTTGGACCTTCTTATTGACGATGAAACACAGAAATGGCCTCGGAATTAAATACAAAAGGCACAATGCCGACTTAACTACAAGGAGACTGACTCCTTTTACTGACTATGTTTTGAACCATTCCTGTGAGACTAGTAATAGATTACGATGCTTCCCTTCAGGTTTACTGTATCCCTCTGACCTTCTTATTGACGATGAAACACAGAAATTGCATCGGAATTAATTACAAAAGGCACAATGCCGATTTAAGTACATGAAGACCGACACTTCCTACTTACTATGATTTGAACCATTCCTGTGACACTAGCTATAGATTCCGATGCGTCACTTCAGGTTTACTGTATCCCTCTGACCTTCTTATTGGCGATGAAAGACAGAAATTGCATCGGAATTAAATACAAGAGACACGATGCCGACTTAAGTACAAGGAGACTGACTCATCTTACTGTCTATGTTCTGAACCATTCCTGTGACACTAGTTATAGATTCCGACGCTTCACTCCAGGTTTACTGTATCCCTTGGACCTTCGTATTGACGATGAAGCACAGAAATTGCATCGGAATTAAATACAAAATGCACAATGCCGACTTAAGTACATGAAGACCGACTCTTCCTACTGACTATGCTTTGAACCATTCCTGTGACACTAGTTATAGATTCCGATGCTTCACTTGAGGTTTACTGTATCCCTGGGACCTTCTTATTGACGATGAAACACAGAAATTGCATCGGAATTAAATACAAAAGGCACAATGCCGACTTAAGTACAAGAAGACTGACTCATCTTACTGTCTATGTTCTAAACCATTCCTGTGATACCAGTTATATATTCCGATGCTTCACTTCAGGTTTACTGTATCCCTTGGACCTTCTTATTGACGATGAAATACAGAAATCCCATCGGAATTAACACAATAGGAACACTGCCGACTTAAGTACAAAAAGACTGACTCCTCTTACTGACTATGTTTTGAACCATTCCTGTGACACTAGTTATAGATACCGATGCTTCACTTCAGCTTCACTGTACCCCTCTGAACTGCTTTTTGACGAAGAAACACAGAAATTGCATCGGAATTAAATACAAAAGGCACAATGCCGACTTAAGTACAAGAAGACTGACTCTTCCTACTGTCTATGTTTGAACCATTCCTGTGACACTAGTTATAGATTCCGATGCTTCACTTCAGGTTTACTGTATCCCTCTGACCTTCTTATTGACGATGAAACACAGAAATTGCATCGGAATTAAATACAAGAGGCACAATGCAGACTTAAGGATAAAAAGACTGACTCTTCTTACTTACTATGATTTGAACCATTCCTGTGACACTAGTTATAGATTCCGATGCTTCACTTCAGGTTTACTGTATCCCTTGGAACGTCTTATTTGCAATGAAACACAGAAATTGCATCGGAATTTATTACCAAGGGCACAATGCCGATTTAAGTACAAGGAAGACTGACTCTTCTTACTGTCTATGTTTTAACCATTCCTGTGACACTAGTTATAGATTCCGACGGTTCACTCCAGGTTTACTGTTTCCCTTGGTCCTTCTTATTGACGATGAAACAGAGAAATTGCATCGGAATTAAATACAAAAGGCACAATGCCGACTTAAGTACATGAAGACCGACACTTCCAACTGACTATGGTTTGAACCATTCCTGGGACACTAGTTATAGATTCCGATGCTTCCCTTGGACCTTCTTATTGACGATGAAACACAGAAATTGCATCGCAATTAAATGCAAAAGGCACAATGCCGACTTAAGTACAAGAAGACTGACTCATCTTACTGTCTATAATCTGAACCATTCCTGTGACACTAGTTATAGTTTCCGAGGCTTCACTCCAGGTTTACTGTGTCCCTTGGACCATCTTATTGAAGATGAAGCACAGAAATTGCATCGGAATTTAATACAAAAGGCACAATGCCGACTTAAGTACATGAAGACCGATACTTCCAACTGACTATGGTTTGAACCATTCCTGGGACACTAGTTATAGATTCCGATGCTTCCCTTGGACCTTCTTATTGACGATGAAACGCAGAAATTGCATCGGAATTAAATAGAAAAGGCACAATGCCGACTTAAGTACAAGAAGACTGACTCTTCCTACTGTCTATGTTTTGAACCATTCCTGTGACACTAGTTATAGATTCCGATGCTTCACTTCAGGTTTACTGTATCCCTTGGACCTTCTTATTGACGATGAATTACAGAAATTGCCTCGGAATTAAATACAAAAGGCACAATGCCGACTTAAGTACAAGAAGACTGACTCCTTTTACTGACTATGATTTGAACCATTCATGTGACATTAGTTACAGATTCGGATGCTTCACTTCAGGTTTACTGTATCCCTCTGACCTTCTTATTGACGATGAAACACAGAAATTGCATTGGAATTAAATAGAAAAAGCACAATGCCGACATAAGTACAAGACGACTGACTTTTCTTACTGTCTATGTTTGAACCATTCCTGTGACACTAGTTATAGATTCCGATGTTTCACTTCAGGTTTACTGTATCCCTTGGACCTTCGTTTTGACGATGAAACACAGATATTGCATTGGAATTAAATACAAAAGGCACAATGCCGACATAAGTGCAAGAAGACTGACCCTTCTTACTGTCAACGCTTTGAACCATTCCTGTGACTCTACTTATAGATTCCGATGCGTCACTTCAGGTTTACTGTATCCCTCTGACCTTCTTATTGACGATGAAACACAGAAATTGCATCGGAATTAAATACAAGAGGCACAATGCCGACTTAAGTACAAGAAGACTGACTCTTCTTACTGACTATGAATGAACCATTCCTGTGAGACTAGTTATAGTATGCGATGATTCCCTTCAGGTTTACTGTATCCCTATGAGCTTCTTATTGACGATGAAACACAGAAATTGCATCGGAATGAAATACGAAAGGCGCTATGCCGACTTAAGTACAAGAAGACTGACTCCTCTTACTGACTATGATTTGTACCATTCCCGTGACACTAGTTATAGATTCCGATGCTTCACTTCAGCTTTACTGTACCCCTCTGACCTACTTTTTGACAATGAAACACAGAAATTGCATCGGAATTAAATAGAAAAAGCACAATGCCGCCTAAAGTACATGAAGACCGACACTATCTACTGACTATGATTTGAACCATTCCTGTGACACTAGTTATAGTTTCCGATGCTTCACTTGAAGTTTACTGTATCCCTTGGACCTTCTTATTCACGATGAAACACAGAAATTGCATCGGAATTAAATGCGAAAGGCACAATGCCGACTTAATTACAAGGAGACTGACACATCTTACTGTCTATGTTCTGAACCATTCCTGTGACACTAGTTATATATTCCGACGCTTCACTCCAGGTTTACTGTATCCCTTGGACCTTCTTATTGACGATGAAGCACAGAAATTGCATCGGAATTAAATACAAAAGGCACAATGCCGACTTAAGTACATGAAGACCGACTCTTCCTACTGACTATGTTTTGAACCATTCCTGTGACACTAGTTATAGATTCCGTTGCTTCACTTCAGCTTCACTGTACCCCTCTGACCTACTTTTTGACGATGAAACACAGAAATTGCATCGGAATTAAATAGAAAAGGCACAATGCCGACTTAAGTACAAGAAGACTGCTCTTCCTACTGTCTATGTTTGAACCATTCCTGTGACACTAGTTATAGATTCCGATGCTTCACTTCAGGTTTACTGTATCACTTGGACCTTCCTATTGACGATGAAACACAGAAATTGCATCGGAATTAAATAGAAAAGGCACAATGCCGACTTAAGTACGAGAAGACTGACTCTTCCTACTGTCTATGTTTGAACCATTCCTGTGACACTACTTATAGATTCCGATGCTTCACTTCAGGTTTACTGTTTCCCTTGGACCTTCTTATTGACGATGAAACACAGAAAATGCATCGGATTTAAATACAAAATGCACAATGCCGACTTAAGTACATGAAGACTGACACTTCCAACTGACTATGGTTTGAACCATTCCTGTGACACTAGTTATAGATTCCGATGCTTCACTTGAGGTTTACTGTATCCCTTGGACCTTCTTATTGACGATGAAACAAAGAAATTGCATCGGAATTAAATGCAAAAGGCACAATGCCGACTTAAGTACAAGAAGACTGACTCATCTTATCGTCTATGTTCTGAACCATTCCTGTGACACTAGTTAGAGATTCCGACGCTTCACTCCAGGTTTACTGTATCCCTTGGACCTTCTTATTGACGATGAAGCACAGAAATTGCATCGGAATTAAATACAAAATGCACAATGCCGACTTAAGTACATGAAGACCGACTCTTCCTACTGACTATGCTTTGAACCATTCCTGTGACACTAGTTATAGATTCCGATGCTTCACTTGAGGTTTACTGTATCCCTGGGACCTTCTTATTGACGATGAAACACAGAAATTGCATCGGAATTAAATACAAAAGGCACAATGCCGACTTAAGTACAAGAAGACTGACTCATCTTACTGTCTATGTTCTAAACCATTCCTGTGATACCAGTTATATATTCCGATGCTTCACTTCAGGTTAACTGTATCCCTTGGACCTTCTTATTGACGATGAAATACAGAAATCCCATCGGAATTAACACAATAGGAACACTGCCGACTTAAGTACAAAAAGACTGACTCCTCTTACTGACTATGTTTTGAACCATTCCTGTGACACTAGTTATAGATACCGATGCTTCACTTCAGATTCACTGTACCCCTCTGAACTACTTTTTGACGATGAAACACAGAAATTGCATCGGAATTAAATACAAAAGGCACAATGCCGACTTAAGTACAAGAAGACTGACTCTTCCTACTGTCTATGTTTGAACCATTCCTGTGACACTAGTTATAGATTCCGATGCTTCACTTCAGGTTTACTGTATCCCTCTGACCTTCTTATTGACGATGAAACACAGAAATTGCATCGGAATTAAATACAAGAGGCACAATGCAGACTTAAGGATAAAAAGACTGACTCTTCTTACTTACTTTGATTTGAACCATTCCTGTGACACTAGTTATAGATTCCGATGCTTCACTTCAGGTTTACTGTATCCCTTGGAACGTCTTATTTGCAATGAAACACAGACATTGCATCGCAATTTATTACCAAGGGCACAATGCCGATTTAAGTACAAGGAAGACTGACTCTACTTACTGTCTGTGTTTTAACCATTCCTGTGACACTAGTTATAGATTCCGACGGTTCACTCCAGGTTTACTGTTTCCCTTGGACCTTCTTATTGACGATGAAACAGAGAAATTGCATCGGAATTAAATACAAAAGGCACAATGCCGACTTAAGTACATGAAGACCTACACTTCCAACTGACTATGGTTTGAACCATTCCTGGGACACTAGTTATAGATTCCGATGCTTCCCTTGGACCTTCTTATTGACGATGAAACACAGAAATTGCATCGGAATTAAATGCAAAAGGCACAATGCCGACTTAAGTACAAGAAGACTGACTCATCTTACTGTCTATAATCTGAACCATTCCTGTGACACTAGTTATAGATTCCGACGCTTCACTCCAGGTTTACTGTGTCCCTTGGACCATCTTATTGACAATGAAGCACAGAAATTGCATCGGAATTAAATACAAAAGGCACAATGCCGACTTAAGTACATGAAGACCGACTCTTCCTACTGACTATGTTTGAACCATTCCTGTGACACAAGTTATAGATTCCGATGCTTCACTTGAGGTCTACTGTATCCCTTGGACCTTCTTATTGACGATGAAACGCAGAAATTGCATCGGAATTAAATAGAAAAGGCACAATGCCGACTTAAGTACAAGAAGACTGACTCTTCCTACTGTCTATGTTTTGAACCATTCCTGTGACACTAGTTATAGATTCCGATGCTTCACTTCAGGTTTACTGTATCCCTTGGACCTTCTTATTGACGATGAATTACAGAAATTGCCTCGGAATTAAATACAAAAGGCACAATGCCGACTTAAGTACAAGAAGACTGACTCCTTTTACTGACTATGTTTTGAACCATTCATGTGACATTAGTTACAGATTCGGATGCTTCACTTCAGGTTTACTGTATCCCTCTGACCTTCTTATTGACGATGAAACACAGAAATTGCATTGGAATTAAATAGAAAAAGCACAATGCCGACTTAAGTACAAGACGACTGACTTTTCTTACTGTCTATGTTTGAACCATTCCTGTGACACTAGTTATAGATTCCGATGTTTCACTTCAGGTTTACTGTATCCCTTGGACCTTCGTTTTGACGATGAAACACAGATATTGCATTGGAATTAAATACAAAAGGCACAATGCCGACATAAGTGCAAGAAGACTGACCCTTCTTACTGTCAACGCTTTGAACCATTCCTGTGACTCTACTTATAGATTCCGATGCGTCACTTCAGGTTTACTGTATCCCTCCGACCTTCTTATTGACGATGAAACACAGAAATTGCATCGGAATTAAATACAAGAGGCACAATGCCGACTTAAGTACAAGAAGACTGACTCTTCTTACTGACTATGAATGAACCATTCCTGTGAGACTAGTTATAGTATGCGACGCTTCCCTTCAGGTTTACTGTATCCCTATGAGCTCCTTATTGACGATGAAACACAGAAATTGCATCGGAATTAAATACAAAAGGCACAATGCCGACTTAAGTACAAGCAGACTGACTCCTCTTTCTGTCTATGTTTGAACCATTCCTGTGACACTAGTTATAGATTCCGATGCTTCACTTCAGGTTCACTGTATTCCTTGGACCTTGTTATTGACGATGAAACACAGATATTGCATTGGAATTAAATACAAAAGGCACAATGCCAACTGAAGTACAAGAAGACAGACTCTTCCTACTGTCTAAGTTTTGAACCACTCTTGTGACACTAGTTATAGATTCCGATGCTTCACTTCAGGTTTACTGTATCCCTTGGACCTTCGTATTGACGATGAAACACAGAAATTGCATCGGAATGAAATACGAAAGGCGCTATGCCGACTTAAGTACAAGAAGACTGACTCCACTTACTGACTATGTTTTGTACCATTCCCGTGACACTAGTTATAGATTCCGATGCTTCACTTCAGCTTTACTGTACCCCTCTGACCTACTTTTTGACAATGAAACACAGAAATTGCATCGGAATTAAATAGAAAAAGCACAATGCCGCCTTAAGTACATGAAGACCGACACTATCTACTGACTATGATTTGAACCATTCCTGTGACACTAGTTATGGTTTCCGATGCTTCACTTGAAGTTTACTGTATCCCTTGGACCTTCTTATTCACGATGAAACACAGAAATTGCAACGGAATTAAATGCGAAAGGCACAATGCCGACTTAATTACAAGGAGACTGACACATCTTACTGTCTATGTTCTGAACCATTCCTGTGACACTAGTTATATATTCCGGCGCTTCACTCCAGGTTTACTGTATACCTTGGACCTTCTTATTGACGATGAAGCACAGAAATTGCATCGGAATTAAATACAAAAGGCACAATGCCGACTTAAGTACATGAAGACCGACTCTACCTACTGACTATGTTTTGAACCATTCCTGTGACACTAGTTATAGATTCCGTTGCTTCACTTCAGCTTCACTGTACCCCTCTGACCTACATTTTGACGATGAAACACAGAAATTGCATCGGAATTAAATAGGAAAGGCACAATGCCGACTTAAGTACAAGAAGATTGCTCTTCCTACTGTCTATGTTTGAACCATTCCTGTGACACTAGTTATAGATTCCGATGCTTCACTTCAGGTTTACTGTATCCCTTGGACCTTCTTATTGACGATGAAACACAGAAATTGCATCGGAATTAAATAGAAAAGGCACAATGCCGTCTTAAGTACGAGAAGACTGACTCTTCCTACTGTCTATGTTTGAACCATTCCTGTGACACTACTTATAGATTCCGATGCTTCACTTCAGGTTTACTGTATCCCTTGGACCTTCTTATTGACGATGAAACACAGAAATGGCATCGGAATTTAATACCAAGGGCACAATGCCGACTTAAGTACATGAAGACCGACACTTCCAACTGACTATGGTTTGAACCATTCCTGTGACACTAGTTACAGATTCCGATGCTTCACTTGAGGTTTACTGTATCCCTTGGACCTTCTTATTGATCATGAAACACAGAAATTGCATCGGAATTAAATACAAAATGCACAATGCCGCCTTAAGTACATGAAGTCCGACACTTCCTTCAGACTTTGATTTGAACCATTCCTGTGACACTAGTTATAGATTCCGATGCTTCACTTGAGGTTTAGTGTATCCCTTGGACCTTCTTATTGACGATGAAACACAGAAATTGCATCGGAATTAAATGCAAAAGGCACAATGCCGACTTAAGTACAAGGAGACTGACACATCTTACTGTCTATGTTCTGAACCATTCCTGTGACTCTAGTTATATATTCCGACGCTTCACTCCAGGTTTACTGTATCCCTTGGACCTTCTTATTGACGATGAAGCACAGAAATTGCCTCGGAATTAAATACAAAAGGCACAATACCGACTTAAGTACATGAAGGCCGACTCTTCCTACTGACTATGTTTTGAACCATTCCTGTGACACTAGTTATAGATTCCGATGCTTCACTTGAGGTTTACTGTATGCCTGGGACCTTCTTATTGACGATGAAACACAGAAATTTCATCGGAATTAAATACAAAAGGCACAATGCCGTCTTAAGTACAAGAAAACTGACTCATCTTACTGTCTGTGTTCTGAACCATTCCTGTGACACTAGTTATAGATTCCGATGCTTCACTTCAGGTTTACTGTATCCCTTGGACCTTCTTATTGACGATGAAATGCAGAAATCCCATCGGAATTTACACAATAGGAACTCTGCCGACTTAAGTACAAAAAGACTGACTCCTCTTACTGACTATGTTTTGAACCATTCCTGTGACACTAGTTATAGATTCCGATGCTTCACTTCAGCTTCACTGTAACCCTCTGACCTACCTTTTGACGATGAAACACAGAAATTTCATCGGAATTAAATAGAAAAGGCACAATGCCGACTTAAGTACATGAAGACCGACGCTTCCTACTGACTATCTTTTGAACCATTCCTGTGACACTAGTTATAGATTCCGATGCTTCACTTAAGGTTTACTGTATCCCTTGGAGCTTCTTATTGACGATGAAACACAGAAATTTCATCGGAATTAAATACAAAAGGCACAATGCCGACTTAAGTACAAGAAGACTGACTCATCATACTTTCTATGTTCTGAACCATTCCTGTGACAGTAGTTATAGATTCCGATGCTTCACTTCATGTTTACTGTATCCCTTGGACCTTCTTATTGACGATGAAATACAGAAATCGCATCGGAATTAACACAACAGGCACACTGCCGACTTAAGTGCAAAAAGACTGACTCCTCTTACTGACTATGTTTTGAACCTTTCCTGTGAGACTAGTTATAGATTGCGTTGCTTCCCTTCAGGTTTACTGTATCCCTCAGCCCTTGTTATTGACGATGAAACACAGAAATTGCATCGGAATTAAATACAAGAGGCACAATGCCGACTTAAGTACATGAAGACCGACACTTCCTTCTGACTATGATTTGAACCATTCCTGTGACACTAGTTATAGATTCCGATGCTTCACTTGAGGTTTACTGTATCCCTTGGACCTTCTTATTGACGATGAAACACAGAAATTGCATCGGAATTAAATGCAAATGGCACAATGCCGACTTACGTACATGAAGACCGACACTTCCTACTGACTATGATTTGAATCATTCCTGTGACACTAGTTATACATTCTGATGCTTCACTTGAGGTTTACTGTATCCCTTGGACCTTCTTATTGACGATGAAACACAGAAATTGCATCGGGATTAAATGCAAAAGGCACAATGCCGCCTTAAGTACAAGAACACTGACTCATCTTACTGTCTATGCTCTTAACCATTCCTGTGACACTAGTTATAGATTCCGACGCTTCACTCCAGGTTTACTGTATCCCTTGGACCTTCTTATTGACGATGAAGCACAGAAATTGCATCGGAATTAAATACAAAAGGCACAATGCCGAATTAGGTACATGAAGACCGACTCATCCTACTGACTGTGCTTTGTACCATTCCTGTGACACTAGTTATAGATTCCGATGCTTCACTTGAGGTTTACTGTATCCCTTGGACCTTCTTATTGACGATGAAACACAGAAATTGCATCGGAATTTAATACAAAACGCACAATGCCGACTTAAGTACAAGAAGACTGACTCTTCCTTCTGTCTATGTTTGAACCATTCCTGTGACACTAGTTAAAGATTCCGATGCTTCACTTGAGGTTTACTGTATCCCTTGGACCTTCTTATTGACGACGAAACACAGAGATTGCCTCGGAATTAAATACAAAAGCACAATGACGACTTAAGTACAAGAAGGCTGACTCGTTTTACTGACTATGTTTTGAACCATTCCTGTGAGACTAGTTATAGATTGCGATGCTTCACTTCGGGTTTACTGTATCCCTCTGACCTTCTTATTGACGATGAAGCTCAGAAATTGCATCGGAATTAAATACAAAAGGCAGAATGCCGACTTACGTACATGAAGACCGACTCATCTTACTGTCTATGTTTTGAACCATTCCTGTGACACTAGTTATAGATTCCGATGCTTCACTTGAGGTTTACTCTATCCCTTGGACCTTCTTATTGACGATGAAACACAGAAATTGCATTGGAATTAAATACAAAAGGCACAATGCCGACTTAAGTACAAGAAGACTGACTCATCTTACTGTCTATGTTCTGAACCATACCTGTGACACTAGTTATAGATTCCGATGCTTCACTTCAGGTTTACTGTATCCCTTGGACCGTCTTATTGACGATGAAATACAGAAATCGCATAGGAATTAACACAATAGGAACACTGCCGACTTAAGTACAAAAAGACTGACTCCTCTTACTGACTATGTTTTGAACCATTCCTGTGACACTAGTTATAGATTCCGATGCTTCACTTCAGGTTTACTGTATCCCTTGGACCTTCTTATTGACGATGAAATACAGAAATCACATCGGAATTAACACAATAGGCACACTGCCGACTTAAGTACAAAAAGACTGACTCCTCTTACTGACTATGTTTTGAACCATTCCTGTGACACTAGTTATAGATTCCGATGCTTCACTTCAGCTTTACTGTACCCCTCTGACCTACTTTTTGACGATGAAACACAGAAATTGCATCGGAATTAAATAGGAAAGGACAATGCCGACTTAAGTACAAGAAGACTGACTCCGTTACTGGCTATGGTTTGAACCATTCCTGTGAGACTAGTTATAGATTGCGATGCTTCCCTTCAGGTTTACTGTATCCCTCTGACCTTCTTATTGGCGATGAAACACAGAAATTGCATCGGAATTAAATACAAAAGGCACAATGCCGACTTAAGTACATGAAGACCGACACTTCCTTTTGACTATGATTTGAACCACTCCTGTGACACTAGTTATAGATTCCGATGCGTCACTTCAGGTTTACTGTATCACTCTGACCTTCTTATTGACGATGAAACACAGAAATTGCATCGGAATTAAATACAAGAGGCACAATGCCGACTTTAGTACAAGAAGACTGACTCTTTTTACTGACTATGATTTGAACCATTCCTGTGAGACTAGTTATAGATTCCGATGCTTCACTTCAGGTTTACTGTATCCCTTGGACCTTCTTATTGACGATGAAATACAGAAATCGCATCGGAATTAACACAATAGGAACACTGCTGACTTAAGTACAAAAAGACTGACTCCTCTTACTGACTATGTTTTGAACCATTCCTGTGACACTAGTTATAGATTCCGATGCATCACTTCAGGTTTACTGTATTCCTCTGACCTTCTTATTGACGATGAAACACAGAAATTGCATCGGAATTAAATACAAGAGGCACAATGCCGACTTAAGTACAAGAAGACTGACTCTTCTTACTGACTATGATTTGAACCATTCCTGTGAGACTAGTTATAGATTGCGATGCTTCCCTTCAGGTTAACTGTATCCCTCTGACCTTCTTGTTGACGATGAAACACAGAAATTGCATGGGAATTAAATACAAAGGGCACAATGCCGACTTAAGTACATGAAGACCGACACTTCCTACTGACTATGATTTGAACCATTCCTGTGACACTAGTTATAGATTCCGATGCTTCACTTGAGGTTTACTGTATCCCTTGGACCTTTTTATTGACGATGAAACACAGAAATTGCATCGGAATTAAATGCAAAAGCACAATGCCGACTTAAGTACAAGATGAGTGACTCATCTTACTGTCTATGTTCTGAACCATTCCTGTGACACTAGTTATAGATTCCGACGCTTCACTCCAGGTTTACTGTATCCCTTGGACCTTCTTATTGACGATGAAGCACAGAAATTGCATCGGAATTAAATACAAAAGGCACAATGCCGACTTAAGTACATGAAGACCGACTCTTCCTACTGACTATGTTTTGAACCATTCCTGTGACACTAGTTATAAATTCCGATGCTTCACTTGAGGTTTACTGTATCCCTTGGACCTTCTTATTGACGATGAAACACAGAAATTGCATCGGAATTAAATACAAAAGGCACAATGCCGACTTAAGTACAAGAAGACTGACTCATCTTACTGTCTATGTTCTGAACCATTCCTGTGACACTAGTTATAGATTACGATGCTTCACTTCAGGTTTACGGTATCCCTTGGTCCTTCTTATTGACGATGAAATACAGAAATCGCATCGGAATTAACACAATAGGAACACTGCCGACTTAAGTACAAAAAGACTGACTCCTCTTACTGACTATGTTTTGAACCATTCCTGTGACTCTAGTTATAGATTTCGATGCTTCACTTCAGCTTTACTGTATGCCTCTGACCTACTTTTTGACGATGAAACACAGAAATTGCATCGGAATTAAATAGAAAAGGCACAATGCCGACTTAAGTACAAGAAGACTGACTCTTCCTACTGTCTATGTTTTGAACCATTCCTGTGACACTAGTTATAGATTCCGATGCTTCTCTTCAGGTTTACTGTATCCCTTGGACCTTCTTATTGACGATGAAACACAGAAATTGCCTCGGAATGAAATACAAAAGGCACAATGCCGACTTAAGTACAAGAAGACTGACTCCTTTTACTGACTATGATTGAACCATTCATGTGACATTAGTTATAGATTCGGATGCTTCACTTCAGGTTTACTGTATCCCTCTGAGCTTCTTATTGACGATGAAACACAGAAATTGCATCGGAATTAAATGGGAAAAGCATAATGCCGACTTAAGTACATGACGACTGACTTTTATTACTGTATGTGTTTTGAAACATTCCTGTGACACTAGTTATAGATTCCGATGTTTCACTTCAGGTTTACTGTATCCCTTGGACCTTCTTATTGACGATGAAACACAGAAATTGCATTGGAATTAAATACAAAAGGCACAATGCCGACATAAGTGAAGAAGACTGACCCTTCTTACTGGCTATGCTTTGAACCATTCCTGTGACACTAGTTATAGATTCCGATGCTTCACTTCAGGTTCACTGTATCTCTTGGACCTTGTTATTGACGATGAAACACAGAAATTGCTTCGGAATTAAATACAAAAGGCACAATGCCAACTGAAGTACAAGAAGACTGACTCTTCCTACTGTCTAAGTTTTGAACCATTCTTGTGACACTAGTTTTAGATTCCGATGCTTCACTTCAGGTTTACTGTATCCGTTGGACCTTCATATTGACGATGAAACACAGAAATTGCATCGGAATTAAATACAAAAGGCACAATGCCGACTTAAGTACATGAAGACCGGATCTTCCTACTGACTATGTTTGAACCATTCCTGTGACACCAGTTATAGATTCTGATGCTTCACTTGAGGTTTACTGTATCCCTTGGACCTTCTTATTGACGATGAAACACAGAAATTGCATCGGAACTAAATAGAAATGGCACAAAGAAGACTTATGTAAAAGAAGACTGACTTTTCTTACTGACTATGTTTTGAACCATTCCTGTGGCACTAGTTATAGATTCCGATGCTTCACTTCAGGTTTACTGTATCCCTTGGACCTTCTTATTGACGATGAAGCACAGAAATTGCATCTGAATTAAATACAAAAGGCACAATGTCGACTTAAGTACAAGAAGACTGACTCTTCTTACTGTCTAAGTTTTGAACCATTCCTGTGACACTAGTTATAGATTCCGATGTTTCACTTCAGGTTTACTGTATCCCTTGGACCTTCTTATTGACGATGAAACACAGAAATTGCATTGGAATTAAATACAAAAGGCACAATGCCCACATAAGTGCAAGAAGACTGACCCTTCTTACTGTCTATGCTTTGAACCATTCCTGTGACTCTAGTTATAGATTCCGATGCGTCACTTCAGGTTTACTGTATCCCTCTGACCTTCTTATTGACGATGAAACACAGAAATTGCATCGGAATTAAATACAAGAGGCACAATGCCGACTTAAGTACAAGAAGACTGACTCTTCTTACTGACTATGTTTTGAACCATTCCTGTGGCACTAGATATAGATTCCGATGCTTCACTTCAGGTTTACTGTATCCCTTGGACCTTCTTATTGACGATGAAGCACAGAAATTGCAACGGAATTAAATACAAAAGGCACAATGCCGACTTAAGGACAAGAGGTCTGGCTGTTCTTACTGACTATGTTTTCAACCATTCCTGTGACACTAGTTATAGATTCCGATGCTACACTTCAGGTTTATATTATGCCTCTGACCTTCTTATTGACGATGAAACACAGAGATTGCATCGGAATTAAATAGAAAAGGCACAATGTCGACTTAAGTACAAGAAGACCGACTCTTCTTACTGTCTATGTTTTGAACCATTCCTGTGACACTAGTTATAGATTCCGATGCTTCACTCCAGGCTTACTGTATCCCTTGGACGTTGTTATTGACGATGAAACACAGAAATTGCATCGGAATTAAATACAAAAGGCACAATGCCGGCATAAGTACAAGAAGACTGACTCTTCCTACTGTCTATGTTTTGAACCATTCCTGTGAAACTAGTTTCGGATTCCGATGCTTCACTTCAGGTTTACTGTATATGTCTGACCTTCTTATTGATGATGAAAAACAGAAATTCCATCGGAATTAAATACAAGAGACACAATGCCGACTTAAGTACATGAAGTCTGACTCTTCCTACTGACTATGTTTTGAACCATTCCTGTGACACTAGTTATAGATCCCGATGCTTCACTTCAGGTTTACTGTATCCCTCTGACCTTATTGCCGATGAAACACAGAAATTGCATCGGTATTAAATACAAAAGGCACAATGCCGGCTTAAGGGCAAGAAGACAGACTCTTCTTACCGACTATAATTTGAACCATTCCTGTGACACTAATTATAGATTCCGATGCTTCACTTCAGGTTTACTGTATCCCTTGGACCTTCTTATTGACGATGAAACACAGAAATTGCATCGGAATTAAATACAAAAGGCACAATGCCGACTTAAGTACAAGAAGACTTACTCTTCTTACTGACTATGATTTCAACCATTCCTGTGACACTAGTTATAGATTGCGATGCTTCACTTCAGGTTAACTGTATCCCTCTGACCTTCTTGTTGACGGTGAAACACAGTAATTGCATCGGAAATAAATGCAAAAGGCACAATGTCGACTTAAGTACAAGAAGACTGACTATCCTTACTATGTTTTGAACCATTCCTGGGACACTAATTATAGATTCTGATGCTTCACTTCATGTTTACTGTATCCCTTGGACCTTCTTATTGACGATGAAACACAGAAATTGCATCGGAATTAAATACAAAAGGCACAATGCCGACTTAAGTACAAGAAGACTGACTCTTCCTACTGTCTATGTTTTAAACCATTCTTGTGGCACTAGTTATAGATTCAGATGCTTCACTTCAGGTTTATTGTATCCCTCCGACCTTCTTATTGTCGATGAAACACAGAAATTGCATCGGAAGTAATTACAAAAGGCACAATGCCGACTTAAGTACAAGAAGACTGACTCCTTTTACTGACTATGATTGAACCATTCATGTGACATTAGTTATAGATTCGGATGCTTCACTTCAGGTTTACTGTATCCGTTGGACCTTCATATTGACGATGAAACACAGAAATTGCATCGGAATTAAATACAAAAGGCACAATGCCGACTTAAGTACATGAAGACCGGATCTTCCTACTGACTATGTTTGAACCATTCCTGTGACAACAGTTATAGATTCCGATGCTTCACTTGAGGTTTACTGTATCCCTTGGACCTTCTTATTGACGATGAAATACAGAAATCGCATCGGAATTAACACAATAGGAACACTGCCGACTTAAGTACAAAAAGACTGACTCCTCTTACTGACTATGTTTTGAACCATTCCTGTGACTCTAGTTATAGATTTCGATGCTTCACTTCAGCTTTACTGTATGCCTCTGACCTACTTTTTGACGATGAAACACAGAAATTGTATCGGAATTAAATAGAAAAGGCACAATGCCGACTTAAGTACAAGAAGACTGACTCTTCCTACTGTCTATGTTTTGAACCATTCCTGTGACACTAGTTATAGATTCCGATGCTTCTCTTCAGGTTTACTGTATCCCTTGGACCTTCTTATTGACGATGAAACACAGAAATTGCCTCGGAATGAAATACAAAAGGCACAATGCCGACTTAAGTACAAGAAGACTGACTCCTTTTACTGACTATGATTGAACCATTCATGTGACATTAGTTATAGATTCGGATGCTTCACTTCAGGTTTACTGTATCCCTCTGAGCTTCTTATTGACGATGAAACACAGAAATTGCATCGGAATTAAATGGGAAAAGCATAATGCCGACTTAAGTACATGACGACTGACTTTTATTACTGTCTGTGTTTTGAAACATTCCTGTGACACTAGTTATAGATTCCGATGTTTCACTTCAGGTTTACTGTATCCCTTGGACCTTCTTATTGACGATGAAACACAGAAATTGCATTGGAATTAAATACAAAAGGCACAATGCCGACATAAGTGAAGAAGACTGACCCTTCTTACTGTCTATGCTTTGAACCATTCCTGTGACACTAGTTATAGATTCCGATGCTTCACTTCAGGTTCACTGTATCTCTTGGACCTTGTTATTGACGATGAAACACAGAAATTGCTTCGGAATTAAATACAAAAGGCACAATGCCAACTGAAGTACAAGAAGACTGACTCTTCCTACTGTCGAAGTTTTGAACCATTCTTCTGACACTAGTTTTAGATTCCGATGCTTCACTTCAGGTTTACTGTATCCGTTGGACCTTCATATTGACGATGAAACACAGAAATTGCATCGGAATTAAATACAAAAGGCACAATGCCGACTTAAGTACATGAAGACCGGATCTTCCTACTGACTATGTTTGAACCATTCCTGTGACACCAGTTATAGATTCCGATGCTTCACTTGAGGTTTACTGTATCCCTTGGACCTTCTTATTGACGATGAAACACAGAAATTGCATCGGAACTAAATAGAAATGGCACAAAGAAGACTTATGTAAAAGAAGACTGACTTTTCTTACTGACTATGTTTTGAACCATTCCTGTGGCACTAGTTATAGATTCCGATGCTTCACTTCAGGTTTACTGTATCCCTTGGACCTTCTTATTGACGATGAAGCACAGAAATTGCATCGGAATTAAATACAAAAGGCACAATGTCGACTTAAGTACAAGAAGACTGACTCTTCTTACTGTCTAAGTTTTGAACCATTCCTGTGACACTAGTTATAGATTCCGATGTTTCACTTCAGGTTTACTGTATCCCTTGGACCTTCTTATTGACGATGAAACACAGAAATTGCATTGGAATTAAATAGAAAAGGCACAATGCCCACATAAGTGCAAGAAGACTGACCCTTCTTACTGTCTATGCTTTGAACCATTCCTGTGACTCTAGTTATAGATTCCGATGCGTCACTTCAGGTTTACTGTATCCCTCTGACCTTCTTATTGACGATGAAACACAGAAATTGCATCGGAATTAAATACAAGAGGCACAATGCCGACTTAAGTACAAGAAGACTGACTCTTCTTACTGACTATGTTTTGAACCATTCCTGTGGCACTAGATATAGATTCCGATGCTTCACTTCAGGTTTACTGTATCCCTTGGACCTTCTTATTGACGATGAAACACAGAAATTCCTTCGGAATTAAATTCAAAAGGCAAAATGCCGACTTAAGTACACGAAGACTGACTCTTCTTACTGTCTATGATTTTAACCAATCCTGTGACACTAGTTATAGATTCCGATGCTACACTCTAGGTTTACTGTATCCCTTGGACCTTCATATTGACGATGAAGCACAGAAATTGCAACGGAATTAAATACAAAAGGCACAATGCCGACTTAAGGACAAGAGGACTGGCTGTTCTTACTGACTATGTTTTCAATCATTCCTGTGACACTAGTTATAGATTCCGATGCTACACTTCAGGTTTATATTATGCCTCTGACCTTCTTATTGACGATGAAACACAGAGATTGCATCGGAATTAAATAGAAAAGGCACAATGTCGACTTAAGTACAAGAAGACTGACTCTTCTTACTGTCTATGTTTTGAACCATTCCTGTGACACTAGTTATAGATTCCGATGCTTCACTCCAGGCTTACTGTATCCCTTGGACGTTGTTATTGACGATGAAACACAGAAATTGCATCGGAATTAAATACAAAAGGCACAATGCCGGCATAAGTACAAGAAGACTGGCTCTTCCTACTGTCTATGTTTTGAACCATTCCTGTGAAACTAGTTTCGGATTCCGATGCTTCACTTCAGGTTTACTGTATATGTCTGACCTTCTTATTGATGATGAAAAACAGAAATTCCATCGGAATTAAATACAAGAGACACAATGCCGACTTAAGTACATGAAGTCTGACTCTTCCTACTGACTATGTTTTGAAACATTCCTGTGACACTAGTTATAGATCCCGATGCTTCACTTCAGGTTTACTGTATCCCTCTGACCTTATTGCCGATGAAACACAGAAATTGCATCGGTATTAAATACAAAAGGCACAATGCCGGCTTAAGAGCAAGAAGACAGACTCTTCTTACCGACTATAATTTGAACCATTCCTGTGACACTAGTTATAGATTCCGATGCTTCACTTCAGGTTTACTGTATCCCTTGGACCTTCTTATTGACGATGAAACACAGAAATTGCATCGGAATTAAATACAAAAGGCACAATGCCGACTTAAGTACAAGAAGACTTACTCTTCTTACTGACTATGATTTCAACCATTCCTGTGACACTAGTTATAGATTGCGATGCTTCACTTCAGGTTAACTGTATCCCTCTGACCTTCTTGTTGACGGTGAAACACAGTAATTGCATCGGAAATAAATGCGAAAGGCACAATGTCGACTTAAGTACAAGAAGACTGACTATTCTTACTATGTTTTGAACCATTCCTGGGACACTAATTATAGGTTCTGATGCTTCACTTCATGTTTACTGTATCCCTTGGACCTTCTTATTGACGATGAAACACAGAAATAGCATCGGAATTAAATACAAAAGGCACAATGCCGACTTAAGTACAAGAAGACTGACTCTTCCTACTGTCTATGTTTTAAACCATTCTTGTGGCACTAGTTATAGATTCAGATGCTTCACTTCAGGTTTATTGTATCCCTCCGACCTTCTTATTGTCGATGAAACACAGAAATTGAATCGGAAGTAATTACAAAAGGCACAATGCCGACTTAAGTACAAGAAGACTGACTCTTCTTACTGTCTATGATTTGAACCATTCCATTGACACTAGTTATAGATTCCGATGCTTTACTCCAGGTTTACTGAATCCCTTGGACCTTCTTATTGACGATGAAACACAGAAATTGCATCGGAATTTAATAAAAATGGCACAAGAAAGACTTAAGTACAAGAAGACTGTCTCTTCTTATTGACTATGTTTTGAACCATTCCTGTGACACTAGTTATAGATTCCGATGCTTCACTTCACGATTACTGTATCCCTTGGACCTTCTTATTGACGATGAAACACAGAAATTGCTTCGGAATTAAATACAAAAAGCACAATGCCGACTTAAGGACAAGGAGACTGACTGTTCTTACTGACTATGTTTTGAACCATTCCTGTGACACTAGTTATAGATTCCGATGCTACACTTCAGGTTTATTGTATCCCTCTGACCTTCTTATTGACGATGAAACACAGAAATTGCATCGAAATTAAATAGAAAATGCACAATGTCCACTTAAGTACAAGATGACTGCCTCTTCTTACTGTCTATGTTTGAACCATTCCTGTGACACTAGTTATTGATTCCGATGCTTCACTCCAGGTTTACTATATACATTGGACATTCTTATTGACGATGAAACACAGAAATTGCATCGGAATTAAATACAAAGGGCACAATCCGACTTAAGTACAAGAAGACTGGCCCTTCCTAATGTCCATGATTTGCACCATTCCTGTGACACTAGTTTTGGAATCCGATGCTTCACGTCAGGTTTACTGTACCCCTCTGACCTTCTTATTGACGATGAAACACAGCCATTGCATCGGAATTAAATACAAAAGGCACAATGCCGACTTAAGTACAAGAAGACTGACTCTTCCTACTGTCTATGTTTTGTACCATTACTGTGACACTAGTTATAGTTTCTGATGCTTCACTCCAGGTTTACTGTATCCCTTGGACCTTCTCATTGACAATGAAACACAGCAATTGCATCGGAATTAAATACAGGAGGCACAATGCCGACTTAAGGACAAGAAGACTGACTCTTCTTACTGACTATGTTTTGAACCATTCCTGTGACACTAGTTATAGATTCCGATGCTTCACTTCAGGTTTACTGTATGCCTCTGACCTTCTTATAGCCGGTGAATTACAGAAATTGCATCGGAATTAAATACGAAAGGCACAATGCCAACTTAAGTACAAGAAGACTGACTCTTCTTACTGACTATGTTTGAACCATTCCTGTGATACTAGTTATAGATTCCGATGCTTCACTTCAGGTTTACTGTATCCCTCTGACCTTCTTATTGACGATGAACACAGAAATTGCATCGGAATTGAATAGAAAAGGCACAATGCTGACTTAAGTACAAGAAGACTGACTCTTCTTACTGTCTATGTTTTGATCCATTCCTGTGACACTAGTTGTAGATTCCGATGTTTCTCTTCAGGTATACTGTATCCCTTGGACCTTCTTATTGACGATCAAACAAAGAAATTGAATCGGAATTAAATACAAAAGACACAATGCACAGTTAAGTACAAGAAGACTGACTCTTCCAACTGTCTACGTTTTGAGCCATGCCGGTGACACTTGTTATAGATTCCGATGCTTTACTTCAGGTTTACTGTATCCCTCTGACCGTCTTATTGACGATGAAAAACAGAAATTGCAGCGGAATTAAATAGAAAAAGCACAATGCCGACTTAAGTACTAGAAGACTGACTCTTCCTACTGTCTATGTTTTAAACCTTTCCTGTGACACTAGTTATAGATTCCGATGCTTCACTTCCGGTTTACTGTATCCCTTGGACCTTCGTATTGTCGATGAAACACAGAAATTGCATCGGAATTATATACAAAAAGGCACAA
This sequence comes from Schistocerca piceifrons, assembly GCF_021461385.2. Taxonomy (NCBI): domain Eukaryota; kingdom Metazoa; phylum Arthropoda; class Insecta; order Orthoptera; family Acrididae; genus Schistocerca; species Schistocerca piceifrons. The sequence continues at coordinate 460,033 of NW_025728690.1, forward strand.
TGCCGACTTAACTACATGAAGACTGACTCTTCCAACTGACTATGGTTTGAAAAATTTCTGTGACACTAGTTATAGATTCCGATGCTTAACTTCTGGATTACTGTATCCCTCTGACCTTTTTAGAGACGATGAAACACAGATATTGCATCGGCAATATATACAAAAAGCACACAATGCAGACTTAAGTACAAGAATACTGACTCATCTTATTGTCTATGTTTTGAACTGTCCCTGTGACACTAGTTATAGATTCCGATGCTTCACTCCAGGTTTACTGTATCCCTTGGACCTTCTTATTGACGATGAAACACAGAAATTGCCTCGGAATTAAATACAAAAGGCACAATGCCGACATAAGTACAAGAAAACTGACTCTTCTTACTGACTATGTTTTGAACCATTTCTGTGACACTAGTTATGGATTCCGATGCTTCACTTCAGGTTTACTGTATCCCTCTGACCTCCATATGACGATGAAACACAGAAATTGCATCGGAATTAAATACAAAAGGCACAATGCCGAATTAAGTACAAGAAGACTGACTCTTCTTACTGTCTATTTTTTGAACCAGTCCTGTGACACCACTTATTGACTCCGATGCTTCACTCTAAGTTTACTGTATCCCTTGGACCTTCTTATTGACGATGAAACACAGAAATTGCATCGGAATTAAATACAAAACACAATGTCGACTTAAGTAAAAGAAGTCTGTCTCTTCTTTCTGTCTATGATTTGTACCATTCCTGTGACACTAGTTATAGACTCCGATGCTTCAATCGAGGTTTACTGTATCCCTTGGACCTTCTTATTGACGATGAAACACAGAAATTGCATCAGAATTAAATAGAAAATGCACAATGATGACTTAAGTACAAGAAGACTGACTTTTCTTACCGACTATGTTTTGAACCATTCCTGTGACACTAGTTATAGATTCCGATGCTTCACTTCAGGATACCTGCATCCCTCTGACCTTCTTTTTGACGATGAAACAACAGAAATATCATCGGAATTAAATACAAAAGGCACAATGCCGACTTAAGGACAGGAAGACTGACTCTTCTTACTGACAATGATTTGAAACATTCCTGTGACACTAGCTACAGATTCCGATGCTTCACTTCAGGTTTACTGTATCCCTCTGAGCATCTTACTGACGATAAAACACAGATATTGTATCGGAATTAAATACAAAAGGCACAAGCCGACATAAGTACAATAAGACTGACTCTTCTTACTGTCTGTGATTTGAACCATTCCTGTGACACTAGTTATAGATTCCGATGCTGCACTTCAGGTTTACTGTATACCTAGGACCTTCTTAATGACGAAGAAACACAGAAATTGCATCGGAATTAAATACAAAAGGCACAATGCCGACTTAAGTACATGAAGACTGACTCTTCCTACTGTCTATGTTTTTAAACCTTTCCTGTGACACTAGTTATAGATTCCGATGCTTCACTTCCGGTTTACTGTATCCCTTGGACCTTCGTATTGACGATGAAACACAGAAATTGCATCGGAATTATATAAAAAACGCACAATGCCGACTTCATTACATGAAGACCGACTCTTCCTACTGACTATAATTTGAACCATTCCTGTGACACTACTTATAGATTCCGATGCATCACTTGAGGTTTACTGTATCCCTGGACCTTCATATTGACGATGAAACCAGAAATTGCATCGGAATTAAACACAAAAGGCACAATGCCGACTTAAGTACAAGAAGACTGACTCTTTTTACTGTCTATGATTTGAACCATTAATGTGACACTAGTTATAGATTCCGATGCTTCACTCCACGTTTACTGTATCCCTTGGACCTTCTTATTGACGATGAAACACAGAAATTGCATCGCAATAAAATACAAAAGGCACAATGCCGACTTAAGTACAAGAAGACTGACTCTTCCTACTGTCTATGTTTTGAACCATTCCTGTGACACTAGTTATAGATTCCGATGCTTCACTTCAGGTTTACTCTATCCCTTGGACCTTCTTATTGACGATGAAACACAGAAATTGCATCGGAATTAAACACAAAAGGCACAATGCAGACTTAGGTACATAAAGACTGACTCTTCATACTGACTATGTTTTGACCCATTCCTGTGACACTACTTATAGATTCCGATGATTCACTTCAGGTTTACTGTATCCCTCTTACCTTCTTATTGACGATGAAACACAGAAATTGCATCGGAATTAAATACAAAAGACACAATGCCGGCTGAAGTACAATAAGACTGATTCTATTTACTAACTATGTTTTGAACCATTCCTGTGACACTAGTTATGGATTCGGATGCTTCACTTCAGGTTTACTGTTTCCCCCTGACCTTCTTATTGTCGATGAAACACAGAAATTGCATCGGAATTAAATAGAAAAGTCACAATGCCGACTTAAGTACAAGACGACTGACTTTTCGTACTGTCTATGTTTTGAACCATTCCTGTGACACTAGTTATAGATTCCCATGCTTCACTTCAGGTTTACTGTATCCCTTGGACCTTCTTATAGCCGGTGAAATACAGAAATTGCATCGGAATTAAATACGAAAGGCACAATGCCAACTTAAGTACAAGAAGACTGACTCTTCTTACTGACTATGTTTGAACCATTCCTGTGACACTAGTTATAGATTCCGATGCTTCACTTCAGGTTTACTGTATCCCTCTGACCTTCTTATTGACGATGAACACAGAAATTGCATCGGAATTAAATAGAAAAGGCACAATGCTGACTTAAGTACAAGAAGACTGACTCTTCTTACTGTCTATGTTTTGATCCATTCCTGTGACACTAGTTGTAGATTCCGATGCTTCTCTTCAGGTATACTGTATCCCTTGGACCTTCTTATTGACGATGAAACAAAGAAATTGAATCGGAATTAAATACAAAAGACACAATGCCCACTTAAGTACAAGAAGACTGACTCTTCCAACTGTCTACGTTTTGAGCCACGCCGGTGACACTTGTTATAGATTCCGATGCTTTACTTCAGGTTTACTGTATCCCTCTGACCGTCTTATTGACGATGAAAAACAGAAATTGCAGCGGAATTAAATAGAAAAGGCACAATGCCGACTTAAGTACTAGAAGACTGACTCTTCCTACTGCCAATGTTTTGAACCATTCCTGTGTCACTAGTCACAGATTCCGATGCTTCATTTCAGATTTACTGTATCCCTTGGACTTTCTTATTGACGATGAAACACAGAAATTGCATCGGAATTCAATACAAAAGGCACAATGCCGACTTAACTACATGAAGATTGACTCTTCCAACTGAATATGGTTTGAAAAATTTCTGTGACACTAGTAATTGATTCCGATGCTTAACTTCTGGATTACTGTATCCCTCTGACCTTTTGGAGACGATGAAACACAGATATTGCATCGGAAATAAATACAAAAAGCACAATGCCGACTTAAGTACCAGAATACTGACTCATCTTATTGTCTATGTTTTGAACTGTCCCTGTGACACTAGTTATAGATTCCGATGCTTCACTCCAGGTTTACTGTATCCCTTGGACCTTCTTATTGACGATGAAACACAGAAATTGCATCGGAATTCAATACAAAAGGCACAATGCCGACTTAAGTACATAAGACTGACTCTTCTTACTGACTGTATTTTGAACCATTCCTGTGACACTAGTTATAAATTCCGATGCTTCACTTCAGGATTACTGTATCCCTTGGACCTTCTTATTAACGATGTAACACAGAAATTGCATCGGAATTAAATACTATAGGCACAATGCAGAATTAAGTACAAGAAGACTAACTCTTCTTACTGTCAATGTTTTGAAATATTCCTGTGACACTAGTTATAGATTACGATGCTTCACTCCAGGTTTACTTTATCCCTTGGGCCTTCTTATTGACGATGAAACACTGAAATTGCATCAGAATTAAATACAAAAGGCACAATGCCGACTTAAGGACAAGAAGACTGACTCTTCTTACTGACAATGATTTGAAACATTCCTGTGACACTAGCTATAGATTCCGATGCTTCACTTCAGGTTTACTGTATCCCTCTGAGCATCTTACTGACGAAGAAACACAGATATTATATCGGAATTAAATACAAAAGGCACAATGCCGACATAAGTACAATAAGACTGACTCTTCTTACTGTCTATGATTTGAACCATTCCTGTGACACTAGTTATAGATTCCGATACTGCACTTCAGGTTTACTGTATACCTAGGACCTTCTTAATGACGAAGAAACACAGAAATTGCAACGGAATTAAATACAAAAGGCACAATGCCGACTTAAGTACAAGAAGACTGACTCTTCCTACAGCCTATGTTTTAAACCTTTCCTGTGACAATAGTTATAGATTCCGATGCTTCACTTCCGGTTTACTGTATCCCTTGGACCTTCGTATTGACGATGAAACACAGAAATTGCATCGGAATTATATACAAAATGCACAATGCCGACTTCATTACATGAAGACCGACTCTTCCTACTGACTATGTTTTGAACCATTCCTGTGACACTAGTTATAGATTCCGATGCATCACTTGAGGTTTACTGTATCCCTTGGACCTTCATATTGACGATGAAACACAGAAATTGCATCGGAATTAAACACAAAAGGCACAATGCCGACTTAAGTACAAGAAGACTGACTCTTCTTACTGTCTATGATTTGAACCATTCCTGTGACACTAGTTATAGATTCCGATGCTTCACTCCACGTTTACTATATCCCTTGGACCTTCTTATTGACGATGAAACACAGAAATTGCATCGGAATAAAATACAAAAGGCACAATGCCGACTTAAGTACAAGAAGACTGACTCTTCCTACTGTCTATGCTTTGAACCATTCCTGTGACACTAGTTATACATTCCGATGCTTCACTTCAGGTTTACTGTATCCCTTGGACCTTCTTATTGACGATGAAACACAGAAATTGCATCGGAATTAAACACAAAAGGCACAATGCAGACTTAGGTACATAAAGACTGACTCTTCATACTGACTATGTTTTGACCCATTCCTGTGACACTACTTATAGATTCCGATGCTTCACTTCAGGTTTACTGTATCCCTCTTACCTTCTTATTGTATACCTAGGACACAGAAATTGCATCGGAATTAAATACAAAATGCACAATGCCGGCTGAAGTACAAGAAGACTGATTCTATTTACTAACTATGTTTTGAACCATTCCTGTGACACTAGTTATGGATTCGGATGCTTCACTTCAGGTTTACTGTATCCTCCTGACCTTCTTATTGTCGATGAAACACAGAAATTGCATCGGAATTAAATAGAAAAGTCACAATGCCGACTTAAGTACAAGACGACTGACTTTTCGTACTATCTATGCTTTGAACCATTCCTGTGACACTAGTTATAGATTCCGATGCTTCACTTTAGGTTTACTGTATCCCTTGGACCTTCTTATAGCCGGTGAAATACAGAAATTGCATCGGAATTAAATACGAAAGGCACAATGTCAACTTAAGTACAAGAAGACTGACTCTTCTTTTTGACTATGTTTGAACCATTCCTGTGACACTAGTTATAGATTACGATGCTTCACATCAGGTTTACTGTATCCCTCTGACCTTCTTATTGACGATGAACACAGAAATTGCATCGGGATTAAATAGAAAAGGCACAATGCTGACTTAAGTACAAGAAGACTGACTCTTCTTACTGTCTATGTTTTGATCCATTCCTGTGACACTAGTTGTAGATTCCGATGCTTCTCTTCAGGTATACTGTATCCCTGGGACCTTCTTATTGACGATGAAACAAACAAATAGAATCGGAATTAAATACAAAAGACACAATGCCCACTTAAGTACAAGAAGACTGACTCTTCCAACTGCCTACGTTTTGAGCCATGCCGGTGACACTTGTTATAGATTCCGATGCTTTACTTCTGGTTTACTGTATCCCTCTGACCTCCATATTGACGATGAAACACAGAAATTGCATCGGAATTAAATACAAAAGGCACAATGCCGAATTAAGTACAAGAAGACTGACTCTTCTTACTGTCTATTTTTGAACCAGTCCTGTGACACCACTTATTGACTCCGATGCTTCACTCTAAGTTTACTGTATCCCTTGGACCTTCTTATTGACGATGAAACACAGAAATTGCACCGGAATGAAATACAAAACACAATGTCGACTTAAGTAAAAGAAGTCTGTCTCTTCTTTCTGTCTATGATTTGTACCATTCCTGTGACACTAGTTATAGACTCCGATGCTTCACTCGAGGTTTACAGTATCCCTTGGACCTTCTTATTGACGATGAAACACAGAAATTGCATCAGAATTAAATAGAAAATGCACAATGATGACTTAAGTACAAGAAGACTGACTATTCTTACTGACTATGTTTTGAACCATTCCTGTGACACTAGTTCTAGATTCCGATGCTTCACTTCAGGATAAATGTATCCCTCTCACCTTCTTATTGACGATGAAACACAGAAATATCATCGGAATTAAATACAAAAGGCACAATGCCGACTTAAAAACGAGAAGACTGGCTCTTCTTACTGTCTATGTTTTGAACCATCCCTGTGACACTAGTTATAGATTCCGATGCTTCACTCCAGGTTTACTGTATCCCTTGGTCCTTCTTATTGACGATGAAACACAGAAATTGCATCGGAATTCAATACAAAAGGCACAATGCCAACTTAAGTACAAGTAGACTGACTCTTCTTACTGACTGTATTTTGAACCATTTCTGTGACACTAGTTATAAATTCCGATGCTTCACTTCAGGATTACTGTATCCCTTGGACCTTCTTATTAACGATGTAACACAGAAATTGCATCGGATTTCAATACTTAAGGCACAATGCAGAATTAAGTACAAGAAGACTGACTCTTCTTACTGTCAATGTTTTGAAACATTCCTGTGACACTAGTTATAGATTACGATGCTTCACTCCAGGTTTACTGTATCCCTTGGACCTTCTTATTGACGATGAAACACAGAAATTGCATCAGAATTAAATACAAAAGGCACAATGCCGACTTAAGGACAAGAAGACTGACTCTTCTTACTGACAATGATTTGAAACATTCCTGTGACACTAGCTATAGATTCCGATGCTTCACTTCAGGTTTACTGTATCCCTCTGAGCATCTTACTGACGATGAAACACAGATATTGTATCGGAATTAAATACAAAAGGAACAATGCCGACATAAGTACAATAAGACTGACTCTTCTTACTGTCTATGATTTGAACCATTCCTGTGACACTAGTTACAGATTCCGATGCTGCACTTCAGGTTTACTGTATACCTAGGACCTTCTTAATGACGAAGAAACACAGAAATTGCATCGGAATTAAATACAAAAGGCACAATGCCGAATTAAGTACAAGAAGACTGACTCTTCTTACTGTCTATCTTTGAACCAGTCCTGTGACACCACTTATTGACTCCGATGCTTCACTCTAAGTTTACTGTATCCCATGGACCTTCTTATTGACGATGAAACACAGAAATTGCATCGGAATTAAATACAAAACACAATGTCGACTTAAGTAAAAGAAGTCTGTCTCTTCTTTCTGTCTATGATTTGTACCATTCCTGTGACACTAGTTATAGACTCCGATGCTTCAATCGAGGTTTACTGTATCCCTTGGACCTTCTTATTGACGATGAAACACAGAAATTGCATCAGAATTAATAGGAAATTCACAATGATGACTTAAGTGCAAGAAGACTGACTATTCTTACTGAGTATGTTTTGAACCATTCCTGTGACACTAGTTATAGATTCCGATGCTTCACTTCAGGATACCTGCATCCCACTGACCTTCTTATTGACGATGAAACACAGAAATATCATCGGAATTAAATACAAAAGGCACAATGCCGACTTAAGAACGAGAAGACTGACTCTTCTTACTGTCTATGTTTTGAACCAACCCTGTGACACTAGTTATAGATTCCGATGCTTCACTCCAGGTTTACTGTATCCCTTGGTCCTTCTTATTGACGATGAAACACAGAAATTGCATCGGAATTCAATACAAAAGGCACAATGCCGACTTAAGTACAAGAAGACTGACTCTTCTTACTGACTGTATTTTGAACCATTCCTGTGACACTAGTTATAAATTCCGATGCTTCACTTCAGGATTACTGTATCCCTTGGACCTTCTTATTAACAATGTAACACAGAGATTGCATCGGAATTCAATACTAAAGGCACAATGCAGAATTAAGTACAAGAAGACTGACTCTTCTTACTGACAATGCTTTGAAACATTCCTGTGACACTAGCTATAGATTCCGATGCTTCACTTCAGGTTTACTGTATCCCTCTAAGCATCTTACTGACGATGAAACACAGATATTGTATCGGAATTAAATACAAAAGGCACAATGCCGACATAAGTACAATAAGACTGACTCTTCTTACTGTCCATGTTTTAAACCTTTCCTGTGACACTAGTTATAGATTCCTATGCTTCACTTCCGGTTTACTGTATCCCTTGGACCTTCGTATTGACGATGAAACACAGAAATTGCATCGGAATTATATACAAAAGGCACAATGCCGACTTCATTACATGAAGACCGACTCTTCCTACTGACTATGTTTTGAACTATTCCTGTGACACTAGTTATAGATTCCGATGCATCACTTGAGGTTTACTATATCCCTTGGACCTTCATATTGACGATGAAACCCAGAAGTTGCATCGGAATTCAATACAAAAGGCACAATGCCCACTTAACTACATGAAGACTGACTCTTCTTACTGACTATGTTTGAAAAATTTCTGTGACACTAGTTATAGATTCCGATGCTTAACTTCTGGATTACTGTATCCCTCTGACCTTCTTAGAGACGATGAAACACAGATATTGCATCGGAAATAAATACAAAAAGCACAATGCCGACTTAAGTACAAGAATACTGACTCATCTTACTGTCTATGATTTGAACCGTCGCTGTGCCACTAGTTATAGATTCCGATGCTTCACTCCAGGTTTACTGTATCCCTTGGACCTTCTTATTGACGATGAAACACAGAAATTGCATCGGAATTAAATACAAAAGGCACAATGCCGACATAAGTACAAGAAAACTGACTCTTCTTACTGACTATGTTTTGAACCATTTCTGTGACACTAGTTATGGATTCCGATGCTACACTTCAGGTTTACTGTATCCCTCTGACCTCCATATTGACGATGAAACACAGAAATTGCATCGGAATTAAATACAAAAGGCACAATGCCGAATTAAGTACAAGAAGACTGACTCTTCTTACTGTCTATTTTTGAACCAGTCCTGTGACACCACTTATTGACTCCGATGCTTCACTCTAAGTTTACTGTATCCCTTGGACCTTCTTATTGACGATGAAACACAGAAATTGCATCGGAATTAAATACAAAACACAATGTCGACTTAAGTAAAAGAAGTCTGTCTCTTCTTTCTGTCTATGATTTGTACCATTCCTGTGACACTAGTTATAGACTCCGATGCTTCAATCGAGGTTTACTGTATCCCTTGGACCTTCTTATTGACGATGAAACACAGAAATTGCATCAGAATTAAATAGAAAATGCACAATGATGACTTAAGTGCAAGAAGACTGACTATTCTTACTGACTATGTTTTGAACCATTCCTGTGACACTAGTTATAGATTCCGATGCTTCACTTCAGGATACCTGCATCCCTCTGACCTTCTTATTGACGATGAAACACAGAAATATCATCGGAACTAAATACAAAAGGCACAATGCCGACTTAAGAACGAGAAGACTGACTCTTCTTACTGTCTATGTTTTGAACCAACCCTGTGACACTAGTTATAGATTCCGATGATTCACTCCAGGTTTACTGTATCCCTTGGTCCTTCTTATTGACGATGAAACACAGAAATTGCATCGGAATTCAATACAAAAGGCACAATGCCGACTTAAGTACAAGAAGACTGACTCTTCTTACTGACTGTATTTTGAACCATTCCTGTGACACTAGTTATAAATTCCGATGCTTCACTTCAGGATTACTGTATCCCTTGGACCTTCTTATTAACGATGTAACACAGAAATTGCATCGGAATTCAATACTAAAGGCACAATGCAGAATTAAGTACAAGAAGACTGACTCTTCTTACTGTCAATGTTTTGAAACATTCCTGTGACACTAGTTATAGATTACGATGCTTCACTCCAGGTTTACTGATTCCCTTGGACCTTCTTATTGACGATGAAACACAGAAATTGCATCAGAATTAAATACAAAAGTCACAATGCCGACTTAAAGACAAGAAGACTGACTCTTCTTACTGACAATGATTTGAAACATTCCTGTGACACTAGCTATAGATTCCGATGCTTCACTTCAGGTTTACTGTATCCCTCTGAGCATCTTACTGACGATAAAACACAGATATTGTATCGGAATTAAATACAAAAGGCACAATGCCGACATAAGTACAATAAGACTGACTCTTCTTACTGTCTATGATTTGAACCATTCCTGTGACACTAGTTATAGATTCCGATGCTGCACTTCAGGTTTACTGTATACCTAGGACCTTCTTAATGACGAAGAAACACAGAAATTGCATCGGAATTAAATACAAAAGGCACAATGCCGACTTAAGTACAAGAAGACTGACTCTTCCTACTGTCCATGTTTTAAACCTTTCCTGTGACACTAGTTATAGATTCCTATGCTTCACTTCCGGTTTACTGTATCCCTTGGACCTTCGTATTGACAATGAAACACAGAAATTGCATCGGAATTATATACAAAAGGCACAATGCCGACTTCATTACATGAAGACCGACTCTTCCTACTGACTATGTTTTGAACTATTCCTGTGACACTAGTTATAGATTCCGATGCATCACTTGAGGTTTACTGTATCCCTTGGACCTTCATATTGACGATGAAACCCAGAAGTTGCATCGGAATTCAATACAAAAGGCACAATGCCCACTTAACTACATGAAGACTGACTCTTCTTACTGACTATGTTTGAAAAATTTCTGTGACACTAGTTATAGATTCCGATGCTTAACTTCTGGATTACTGTATCCCTCTGACCTTCTTAGAGACGATGAAACACAGATATTGCATCGGAAATAAATACAAAAAGCACAATGCCGACTTAAGTACAAGAATACTGACTCATCTTACTGTCTATGATTTGAACCGTCGCTGTGCCACTAGTTATAGATTCCGATGCTTCACTCCAGGTTTACTGTATCCCTTGGACCTTCTTATTGACGATGAAACACAGAAATTACATCGGAATTAAATACAAAAGGCACAATGCCGTTATAAGTACAAGAAAACTGACTCTTCTTACTGACTATGTTTTTAACCATTTCTGTGACACTAGTTATGAATTCCGATGCTTCACTTCAGGTTTACTGTATCCCTCTGACCTCCATATTGACGATGAAACACAGAAATTGCATCGGAATTAAATACAAAAGGCACAATGCCGAATTAAGTACAAGAAGACTGACTCTTCTTACTGTCTATTTTTGAACCAGTCCTGTGACACCACTTATTGACTCCGATGCTTCACTCTAAGTTTACTGTATCCCTTGGACCTTCTTATTGACGATGAAACACAGAAATTGCATCGGAATTAAATACAAAACACAATGTCGACTTAAGTAAAAGAAGTCTGTCTCTTCTTTCTGTCTATGATTTGTACCATTCCTGTGACACAAGTTATAGACTCCGATGCTTCAATCGAGGTTTACTGTATCCCTTGGACCTTCTTATTGACGATGAAACACAGAAATTGCATCAGAATTAAATAGAAAATGCACAATGATGACTTAAGTGCAAGAAGACTGACTATTCTTACTGACTATGTTTTGAACCATTCCTGTGACACTAGTTATAGATTCCGATGCTTCACTTCAGGATACCTGCATCCCTCTGACCTTCTTATTGACGATGAAACACAGAAATATCATCGGAATTAAATACAAAAGGCACAATGCCGACTTAAGAACGAGAGAACTGACTCTTCTTACTGTCTATGTTTTGAACCAACCCTGTGACACTAGTTATAGATTCCGATGCTTCACTCCAGGCTTACTGTATCCCTTGGTCCTTCTTATTGACGATGAAACACAGAAATTGCATCGGAATTCAATACAAAAGGCACAATGCCGACTTAAGTACAAGAAGACTGACTCTTCTTACTGACTGTATTTTGAACCATTCCTGTGACACTAGTTATAAATTCCGATGCTTCACTTAAGGATTACTGTATGCCTTGGACCTTCTTATTAACGATGTAACACAGAAATTGCATCGGAATTCAATACTAAAGGCACAATGCAGAATTAAGTACAAGAAGACTGACTCTTCTTACTGTCAATGTTTTGAAACATTCCTGTGACACTAGTTATAGATTACGATGCTTCACTCCAGGTTTACTGTATCACTTGGACCTTCTTATTGACGATGAAACACAGAAATTGCATCAGAATTAAATACAAAAGGCACAATGCCGACTTAAGGACAAGAAGACTGACTCTTCTTACTGACAATGATTTGAAACATTCCTGTGACACTAGCTATAGATTCCGATGCTTCACTTCAGGTTTACAGTATCCCTCTGAGCATCTTACTGACGATGAAACACAGATATTGTATCGGAATTAAATACAAAAGCCACAATGCCGACATAAGTACAATAAGACTGACTCTTCTTACTGTCTATGATTTGAACCATTCCTGTGACACTAGTTATAGATTCCGATGCTGCACTTCAGGTTTACTGTATACCTAGGACCTTCTTAATGACGAAGAAACACAGAAATTGCATCGGAATTAAATACAAAAGGCACAATGCCGACTTAAGAACAAGAAGACTGACTCTTCCTACTGTCCATGTTTTAAACCTTTCCTGTGACACTAGTTATAGATTCCTATGCTTCACTTCCGGTTTACTGTATCCCTTGGACCTTCGTATTGACGATGAAACACAGAAATTGCATCGGAATTATATACAAAAGGCACAATGCCGACTTCATTACATGAAGACCGACTCTTCCTACTGACTATGTTTTGAACTATTCCTGTGACACTAGTTATAGATTCCGATGCATCACTTGAGGTTTACTGTATCCCTTGGACCTTCATATTGACGATGAAACCCAGAAGTTGCATCGGAATTCAATACAAAAGGCACAATGCCCACTTAACTACATGAAGACTGACTCTTCTTACTGATATGTTTGAAAAATTTCTGTGACACTAGTTATAGATTCCGATGCTTAACTTCTGGATTACTGTATCCCTCTGACCTTCTTAGAGACGATGAAACACAGATATTGCATCGGAAATAAATACAAAAAGCACAATGCCGACTTAAGTACAAGAATACTGACTCATCTTACTGTCTATGATTTGAACCGTCGCTGTGCCACTAGTTATAGATTCCGATGCTTCACTCCAGGTTTACTGTATCCCTTGGACCTTCTTATTGACGATGAAACACAGAAATTACATCGGAATTAAATACAAAAGGCACAATGCCGACATAAGTACAAGAAAACTGACTCTTCTTACTGACTATGTTTTTAACCATTTCTGTGACACTAGTTATGAATTCCGATGCTTCACTTCAGGTTTACTGTATCCCTCTGACCTCCATATTGACGATGAAACACAGGAATTGCATCGGAATTAAATACAAAAGGCACAATGCCGAATTAAGTACAAGAAGACTGACTCTTCTTACTGTCTATTTTTGAACCAGTCCTGTGACACCACTTATTGACTCCGATGCTTCACTCTAAGTTTACTGTATCCCTTGGACCTTCTTATTGACGATGAAACACAGAAATTGCATCGGAATTAAATACAAAACACAATGTCGACTTAAGTAAAAGAAGTCTGTCTCTTCTTTCTGTCTATGATTTGTACCATTCCTGTGACACAAGTTATAGACTCCGATGCTTCAATCGAGGTTTACTGTATCCCTTGGACCTTCTTATTGACGATGAAACACAGAAATTGCATCAGAATTAAATAGAAAATGCACAATGATGACTTAAGTGCAAGAAGACTGACTATTCTTACTGACTATGTTTTGAACCATTCCTGTGACACTAGTTATAGATTCCGATGCTTCACTTCAGGATACCTGCATCCCTCTGACCTTCTTATAGACGATGAAACACAGAAATATCATCGGAATTAAATACAAAAGGCACAATGCCGACTTAAGAACGAGAGAACTGACTCTTCTTACTGTCTATGTTTTGAACCAACCCTGTGACACTAGTTATAGATTCCGATGCTTCACTCCAGGTTTACTGTATCCCTTGGTCCTTCTTATTGACGATGAAACACAGAAATTGCATCGGAATTCAATACAAAAGGCACAATGCCGACTTAAGTACAAGAAGACTGACTCTTCTTACTGACTGTATTTTGAACCATTCCTGTGACACTAGTTATAAATTCCGATGCTTCACTTAAGGATTACTGTATCCCTTGGACCTTCTTATTAACGATGTAACACAGAAATTGCATCGGAATTCAATACTAAAGGCACAATGCAGAATTAAGTACAAGAAGACTGACTCTTCTTACTGTCAATGTTTTGAAACATTCCTGTGACACTAGTTATAGATTACGATGCTTCACTCCAGGTTTACTGTATCACTTGGACCTTCTTATTGACGATGAAACACAGAAATTGCATCAGAATTAAATACAAAAGGCACAATGCCGACTTAAGGACAAGAAGACTGACTCTTCTTACTGACAATGATTTGAAACATTCCTGTGACACTAGCTATAGATTCCGATGCTTCACTTCAGGTTTACAGTATCCCTCTGAGCATCTTACTGACGATGAAACACAGATATTGTATCGGAATTAAATACAAAAGCCACAATGCCGACATAAGTACAATAAGACTGACTCTTCTTACTGTCTATGATTTGAACCATTCCTGTGACACTAGTTATAGATTTCGATGCTCACTTCAGGTTTACTGTATACCTAGGACCTTCTTAATGACGAAGAAACACAGAAATTGCATCGGAATTAAATACAAAAGGCACAATGCCGACTTAAGTACAAGAAGACTGACTCTTCCTACTGTCCATGTTTTAAACCTTTCCTGTGACACTAGTTATAGATTCCTATGCTTCACTTCCGGTTTACTGTATCCCTTGGACCTTCGTATTGACGATGAAACACAGAAATTGCATCGGAATTATATACAAAAGGCACAATGCCGACTTCATTACATGAAGACCGACTCTTCCTACTGACTATGATTTGAACTATTCCTGTGACACTAGTTATAGATTCCGATGCATCACTTGAGGTTTACTGTATCCCTTGGACCTTCATATTGACGATGAAACCCAGAAGTTGCATCGGAATTCAATACAAAAGGCACAATGCCCACTTAACTACATGAAGACTGACTCTTCTTACTGACTATGTTTGAAAAATTTCTGTGACACTAGTTATAGATTCCGATGCTTCACTTCAGGTTTACTGTATCCCTTGGACCTTCTTATTGACGATGAAACACAGAAATTGCATCGGAATTAAACACAAAAGGCACAATGCAGACTTAGGTACATAAAGACTGACTCTTCATACTGACTATGTTTTGACCCATTCCTGTGACACTACTTATAGATTCCGATGCTTCACTTCAGGTTTACTGTATCCCTTGGACCTTCTTATTGACGATGAAACACAGAAATTGCATCGGAATTAAACACAAAAGGCACAATGCAGACTTAGGTACATAAAGACTGACTCTTCATACTGACTATGTTTTGACCCATTCCTGTGACACTACTTATAGATTCCGATGCTTCACTTCAGGTTTACTGTATCCCTCTTACCTTCTTATTGACGATGAAACACAGAAATTGCATCGGAATTAAATACAAAAGACACAATGCCGGCTGAAGTACAATAAGACTGATTCTATTTACTAACTATGTTTTGAACCATTCCTGTGACACTAGTTATGCATTCGGATGCTTCACTTCATGTTTACTGTATCCCCCTGACCTTCTTATTGTCGATGAAACACAGAAATTGCATCGGAATTAAATAGAAAAGTCACAATGCCGACTTAAGTACAAGACGACTGACTTTTCGTACTGTCTATGTTTTGAACCATTCCTGTGACACTAGTTATAGATTCCGATGCTTCACTTCAGGTTTACTGTATCCCTTGGACCTTCTTATAGCCGGTGAAATACAGAAATTGCATAGGAATTAAATACGAAAGGCACAATGCCGACTTAACTACATGAAGATTGACTCTTCCAACTGAATATGGTTTGAAAAATTTCTGTGACACTAGTTATTGATTCCGATGCTTGACTTCTGGATTACTGTATCCCTCTGACCTTTTTGGAGACGATGAAACACAGATATTGCATCGGAAATAAATACAAAAGCACAATGCCGACTTAAGTACCAGAATACTGACTCATCTTATTGTCTATGTTTTGAACTGTCCCTGTGACACAAGTTATAGATTCCGATGCTTCACTCCAGGTTTACTGTATCCCTTGGACCTTCTTATTGACGATGAAACACAGAAATTGCATCGGAATTCAATACAAAAGGCACAATGCCGACTTAAGTACATAAGACTGACTCTTCTTACTGACTGTATTTTGAACCATTCCTGTGACACTAGTTATAAATTCCGATGCTTCACTTCAGGATTACTGTATCCCTTGGACCTTCTTATTAACGATGTAACACAGAAATTGCATCGGAATTAAATACTAAAGGCACAATGCAGAATTAAGTACAAGAAGACTGACTCTTCTTACTGTCAATGTTTTGAAGCATTCCTGTGACACTAGTTATAGATTACGATGCTTCACTCCACGTTTACTGTATCCCTTGGACCTTCTTATTGACGATGAAACACAGAAATTGCATCAGAATTAAAAACAAAAGGCACAATGCCGACTTAAGGACAAGAAGACTGACTCTTCTTACTGACAATGATTTGAAACATTCCTGTGACACTAGCTATAGATTCCGATGCTTCACTTCAGGTTTACTGTATCCATCTGAGCATCTTACTGACGATGAAACACAGATATTATATCGGAATTAAATACAAAAGGCACAATGCCGACATAAGTACAATAAGACTGTCTCTTCTTACTGTCTATGATTTGAACCATTCCTGTGACACTAGTTATAGATTCCGATGCTGCACTTCAGGTTTACTGTATACCTAGGACCTTCTTAATGACGAAGAAACACAGAAATTGCATCGGAATTAAATACAAAAGGCACAATGCCGACTTAAGTACAAGAAGACTGACTCTTCCTACTGCCTATGTTTTAAACCTTTCCTGTGACAATAGTTATAGATTCCGATGCTTCACTTCCGGTTTACTGTATCCCTTGGACCTTCGTATTGACAATGAAACACAGAAATTGCATCGGAATTATATACAAAATGCACAATGCCGACTTCATTACATGAAGACCGACTCTTCCTACTTACTATGTTTTGAACCATTCCTGTGACACTAGTTATAGATTCCGATGCTTCACTCCACGTTTACTGTATCCCTTGGACCTTCTTATTGACGATGAAACACAGAAATTGCATCGGAATAAAATACAAAAGGCACAATGCCGACTTAAGTACAAGAAGACTGACTCTTCCTACTGTCTATGCTTTGAACCATTCCTGTGACACTAGTTATACATTCCGATGCTTCACTTCAGGTTTAATGTATCCCTTGGACCTTCTTATTGACGATGAAACACAGAAATTGCATCGGAATTAAACACAAAAGGCACAATGCAGACTTAGGTACATAAAGACTGACTCTTCATACTGACTATGTTTTGACCCATTCCTGTGACACTACTTATAGATTCCGATGCTTCACTTCAGGTTTACTGTATCCCTCTTACCTTCTTATTGACGATGAAACACAGAAATTGCATCGGAATTATATACAAAATGCACAATGCCGGCTGAACTGCAAGAAGACTGATTCTATTTACTAACTATGTTTTGAACCATTCCTGTGACACTAGTTATGGATTCGGATGCTTCACTTCAGATTTACTGTATCCCCCTGACCTTCTTATTGTCGATGAAACACAGAAATTGCATCGGAATTAAATAGAAAAGTCACAATGCCGACTTAAGTACAAGACGACTGACTTTTCGTACTATCTATGCTTTGAACCATTCCTGTGACACTAGTTATAGATTCCGATGCTTCACTTTAGGTTTACTGTATCCCTTGGACCTTCTTATTGACGATGAACACAGAAATTGCATCGGAATTAAATAGAAAAGGCACAATGCTGACTTAAGTACAAGAAGACTGACTCTTCTTACTGTCTATGTTTTGATCCATTCCTGTGACACTAGTTGTAGATTCCGATGCTTCTCTTCAGGTATACTGTATCCCTTGGACCTTCTTATTGACGATGAAACAAACAAATTGAATCGGAATTAAATACAAAAGACACAATGCCCACTTAAGTACAAGAAGACTGACTCTTCCAACTGCCTACGATTTGAGCCATGCCGGTGACACTTGTTATAGATTCCGATGCTTTACTTCTGGTTTACTGTATCCCTCTGACCTCCATATTGACGATGAAACACAGAAATTGCATCGGAATTAAATACAAAAGGCACAATGCCGAATTAAGTACAAGAAGACTGACTCTTCTTACTGTCTATTTTTGAACCAGTCCTGTGACACCACTTATTGACTCCGATGCTTCACTCTAAGTTTACTGTATCCCTTGGACCTTCTTATTGACGATGAAACACAGAAATTGCACCGGAATGAAATACAAAACACAATGTCGACTTAAGTAAAAGAAGTCTGTCTCTTCTTTCTGTCTATGATTTGAATCATTCCTGTGACACTAGTTATAGACTCCGATGCTTCACTCGAGGTTTACAGTATCCCTTGGACCTTCTTATTGACGATGAAACACAGAAATTGCATCAGAATGAAATAAAAAATGCACAATGATGACTTTAGTACAAGAAGACTGACTATTCTTACTGACTATGTTTTGAACCATTCCTGTGACACTAGTTCTAGATTCCGATGCTTCACTTCAGGATAACTGTATCCCTCTGACCTTCTTATTGACGACGAAACACAGAAATATCATCGGAATTAAATACAAAAGGCACAATGCCGACTTAAGGACAAGAAGACTGACTCTTCTTACTGACAATGATTTGAACCATTCCTGTGACACTAGTTATAGATTCCGATGCTGCACTTCAGGTTTACTGTATACCTAGGACCTTCTTAATGACGAAGAAACACAGAAATTGCATCGGAATTAAATACAAAAGGCACAATGCCGACTTAAGTACAAGAAGACTGACTCTTCCTACTGTCCATGTTTTAAAACTTTTCTGTGACACTAGTTATAGATTCCTATGCTTCACTTCCGGTTTACTGTATCCCTTGGACCTTCGTATTGACGATGAAACACAGAAATTGCATCGGAATTATATACAAAAGGCACAATGCCGACTTCATTACATGAAGACCGACTCTTCCTACTGACTATGATTTGAACTATTCCTGTGACACTAGTTATAGATTCCGATGCATCACTTGAGGTTTACTGTATCCCTTGGACCTTCATATTGACGATGAAACCCAGAAATTGCATCGGAATGCAATACAAAAGGCACAATGCCCACTTAACTACATGAAGACTGACTCTTCTTACTCACTATGTTTGAAAAATTTCTGTGACACTAGTTATAGATTCCGATGCTTAACTTCTGGATTACTGTATCCCTCTGACCTTCTTAGAGACGATGAAACACAGATATTGCATCGGAAATAAATACAAAAAGCACAATGCCGACTTATGTACAAGAATACTGACTCATCTTACTGTCTATGATTTGAACCGTCGCTGTGCCACTAGTTATAGATTCCGATGCTTCACTCCAGGTTTACTGTATCCCTTGGACCTTCTTATTGACGATGAAACACAGAAATTGCATCGGAATTAAATACAAAAGGCACAATGCCGACATAAGTACAAGAAAACTGACTCTTCTTACTGACTATGTTTTGAACCATTTCTGTGACACTAGTTATGGATTCCGATGCTTCACTTCAGGTTTACTGTATCCCTCTGACCTCCTTATTGACGATGAAACACAGAAATTGCATCGGAATTAAATACAAAAGGCACAATGCCGAATTAAGTACAAGAAGACTGACTCTTCTTACTGTCTATTTTTGAACCAGTCCTGTGACACTACTTATTGACTCCGATGCTTCACTCCAAGTTTTCTGTATCCCTTGGACCTTCTTAATGACGATGAAACACAGAAATTGCATCGGAATTAAATACAAAACACAATGTTGACTTAAGTAAAAGAAGTCTGTCTCTTCTTACTGTCTATGATTTGTACCATTCCTGTGACACTAGTTATAGACTCCGATGCTTCGCTCGAGGTTTACTGTATCCCTTGGACTTCTTATTGACGATGAAACACAGAAATTGCATCAGAATTAAATAGAAAATGCACAATGATGACTTAAGTATAAGAACACTGACTATTCTTACTGACTATGTTTTGAAACATTCCTGTGACACTAGTTATAAATTCCGATGTTTCACTTCAAGATAACTGTATCCCTCTGACCTTCTTATTAACGATGAAACACAGAAATTGCATCTTAATTAAATACAAAAGGCACAATGCCGACTTAAGGACAAGAAGACTGACTCTTCTTACTGACAATGATTTGAACCATTCCTGTGAAACTAGCTATTGATTCCGATGCTTCACTTCAGGTTTACCGTATCCTTCTGAGCATCTTATTGACGATGAAACACAGATATTGTATCGGAATTAAATACAAAAGGCACAATGCCGACATAAGTACAATAAGACTGACACTTCTTACTGTCTATGATTTGAACCATTCCTGTGACACTAGTTACAGATTCCAATGCTGCACTTCAGGTTTACTGTATACCTAGGACCCTCTTAATGACGAAGAAACACAGAAATAGCATTGGAATTAAATACAAAAGGCACAATGCCGACTTAAGTACAAGAAGACTGACTCTTCCTACTGTCTATGTTTTAAAACTTTCCTGTGACACTAGTTATAGATTCCGATGCTTCACTTCCGGTTTACTGTATCCCTTGGACCTTCGTATTGACGATGAAACACAGAAATTGCATCGGAATTATATACAAAAGGCACAATGCCGACTTCATTACATGAAGACCGACTCTTCCTACTGACTATGTTTTGAACCATTCCTGTGACACTAGTTATAGATTCCGATGCATCACTTGAGGTTTACTGTATCCCTTGGACCTTCATATTGACGATGAAACCCAGAAATTGCATCGGAATTAAACACAAAAGGCACAATGCCGACTTAAGTACAAGAAGACTAATTCTTCTTACTGTCTATGATTTGAACCATTCCTGTAACACTAGTTATAGATTCCGATACTTCACTCCACGTTTACTGTATCCCTTGGAACGTCTTATTGACGATGAAACACAGAAATTGCATCGGAATAAAATACAAAAGCCACAATGCCGACTTAAGTACAAGAAGACTGACTTTTCTTACTGTCTATTTTTGAACCAGTCCTGTGACACTACTTATTGACTCCGATGCTTCACTCCAAGTTTTCTGTATCCCTTGGACCTTCTTATTGACGATGAAACACAGAAATTGCATCGGAATTAAATACAAAACACAATGTTGACTTAAGTAAAAGAAGTCTGTCTCTTCTTACTGTCTATGATTTGTACCATTCCTGTGACACTAGTTATAGACTCCGATGCTTCGCTCGAGGTTTACTGTATCCCTTGGACCTTCTTATTGACGATGAAACACAGAAATTGCATCAGAATTAAATAGAAAATGCACAATGATGACTTAAGTATAAGAACACTGACAATTCTTACTGACTATGTTTTGAACCATTCCTGTGACACTAGTTCTAGATTCCGATGCTTCACTTCAGGATAACTGTATCCCTCTGACCTTCTTATTGACGATGAAACACAGAAATATCATCGGAATTAAATACAAAAGGCACAATGCCGACTTAAAAACGAGAAGACTGACTCTTCTTACTGTCTATGTTTTGAACCATCCCTGTGACACTAGTTATAGATTCCGATGCTTCACTCCAGGTTTACTGTATCCCTTGGACCTTCTTATTGACGATGAAACACAGAAATTGCATCGGAATTAAACCCAAAGGCACAATGCAGACTTAGGTACATAAAGACTGACTCTTCATACTGGCTATGTTTTGACCCATTCCTGTGACACTACTTATAGACTCCGATGCTTCACTTCAGGTTTACTGTATCGCTCTTACCTTCTTATTGACGATGAAACACAGAAATTGCATCGGAATTAAATACAAAATGCACAATGCCGGCTGAAGTACAAGAAGACTGATTCTATTTACTAACTATGTTTTGAACCATTCCTGTGACACTAGTTATGGATTCGGATGCTTCACTTCAGGTTTACTGTATCCCCCTGACCTTCTTATTGTCGATGAAACACAGAAATTGCATCGGAATTAAATAGAAAAGTCACAATGCCGACTTAAGTACAAGACGACTGACTTTTCGTACTATCTATGCTTTGAACCATTCCTGTGACACTAGTTATAGATTCCGATGCTTCACTTTAGGTTTACTGTATCCCTTGGACCTTCTTATAGCCGGTGAAATACAGAAATTGCATCGGAATTAAATACGAAAGGCACAATGCCAACTGAAGTACAAGAAGACTGACTCTTCTTACTGACTATGTTTGAACCATTCCTGTGACACTAGTTACAGATTCCGATGCTTCACATCAGGTTTACTGTATCCCTCTGACCTTCTTATTGACGATGAACACAGAAATTGCATCGGAATTAAATAGAAAAGGCACAATGCTGACTTAAATGCAAGAAGACTGACTCTTCTTACTGTCTATGTTTTGATCCATTCCTGTGACACTAGTTGTAGATTCCGATGCTTCTCTTCAGGTATACTGTATCCCTTGGACCTTCTTATTGACGATGAAACAAACAAATTGAATCGGAATTAAATACAAAAGACACAATGCCCACTTAAGTACAAGAAGACTGACTCTTCCAACTGCCTACGTTTTGAGCCATGCCGGTGACACTTGTTATAGATTCCGATGCTTTACTTCTGGTTTACTGTATCCCTCTGACCTCCATATTGACGATGAAACACAGAAATTGCATCGGAATTAAATACACAAGGCACAATGCCGAATTAAGTACAAGAAGACTGACTCTTCTTACTGTCTATTTTTGAACCAGTCCTGTGACACCACTTATTGACTCCGATGCTTCACTCTAAGTTTACTGTATCCCTTGGACCTTCTTATTGACGATGAAACACAGAAATTGCACCGGAATGAAATACAAAACACAAAGTCGACTTAAGTAAAAGAAGTCTGTCTCTTCTTTCTGTCTATGATTTGTACCATTCCTGTGACACTAGTTATAGACTCCGATGCTTCACTCGAGGTTTACAGTATCCCTTGGACCTTCTTATTGACGATGAAACACAGAAATTGCATCAGAATTAAATAGAAAATGCACAATGATGACTTAAGTACAAGAAGACTGACTATTCTTACTGACTATGCTTTGAACCATTCCTGTGACACTAGTTCTAGATTCCGATGCTTCACTTCAGGATAACTGTATCCCTCTGACCTTCTTATTGACGATGGAACACGGAAATATCATCGGAATTAAATACAAAAGGCACAATGCCGACTTAAAAACGAGAAGACTGACTCTTCTTACTGTCTATGTTTTGAACCATCCCTGTGACACTAGTTATAGATTCCGATGCTTCACTCCAGGTTTACTGTATCCCTTGGTCCTTCTTATTGACGATGAAACACAGAAATTGCATCGGAATTCAATACAAAAGGCACAATGCCAACTTAAGTACAAGTAGACTGACTCTTCTTACTGACTGTATTTTAAACCATTTCTGTGACACTAGTTATAAATTCCGATGCTTCACTTCAGGATTACTGTATCCCTTGGACCTTCTTATTAACGATGTAACACAGAAATTGCATCGGAATTAAATACTAAAGGCACAATGCAGAATTAAGTACAAGAAGACTGACTCTTCTTACTGTCAATGTTTTGAAACATTCCTGTGACACTAGTTATAGGTTACGATGCTTCACTCCAGGTTTACTGTATCCCTTGGACCTTCTTATTGACGATGAAACACAGAAATTGCATCAGAATTAAATACAAAAGGCACAATGCCGACTTAAGTACAAGTAGACTGACTCTTCTTACTGACTGTATTTTGAACCATTTCTGTGACACTAATTATAAATTCCGATGCTTCACTTCAGGATTACTGTATCCCTTGGACCTTCTTATTAACGATGTAACACAGAAATTGCATCGGAATTAAATACTAAAGGCACAATGCAGAATTAAGTACAAGAAGACTGACTCTTCGTACTGACAATGATTTGAAACATTCCTGTGACACTAGCTATAGATTCCGATGCTTCACTTCAGGTTTAATGTATCCCTCTGAGCATCTTACTGACGATGAAACACAGATATTGTATCGGAATTAAATACAAAAGGCACAATGCCGACATTAGTACAATAAGACTGACTCTTCTTACCGTCTATGATTTGAACCATTCCTGTGACACTAGTTATAGATTCCGATGCTGCACTTCAGGTTTACTGTATACCTAGGACCTTCTTAATGACGAAGAAACACAGAAATTGCATCGGAAATAAATACAAAAGGCACAATGCCGACTTAAGTACAAGAAGACTGACTCTTCCTACTGTCCATGTTTTAAACCTTTCCTGTGACACTAGTTATAGATTCCTATGCTTCACTTCCGGTTTACTGTATCCCTTGGACCTTCGTATTGACGATGAAACACAGAAATTGCATCGGAATTATATACAAAAGGCACAATGCCGACTTCATTACATGAAGACCGACTCTTCCTACTGACTATGTTTTGAACTATTCCTGTGACACTAGTTATAGATTCCGATGCATCACTTGAGGTTTACTGTATCCCTTGGACCTTCATATTGCCGATGAAACCCAGAAATTGCATCGGAATTCAATACAAAAGGCACAATGCCCACTTAACTACATGAAGACTGACTCTTCTTACTGACTATGTTTGAAAAATTTCTGTGACACTAGTTATAGATTCCGATGCTTAACTTCTGGATTACTGTATCCCTCTGACCTTCTTAGAGACGATGAAACACAGATATTGCATCGGAAATAAATACAAAAAGCACAATGCCGACTTAAGTACAAGAATACTGACTGATCTTACTGTCTATGATTTGAACCGTCGCTGTGCCACTAGTTATAGATTCCGATGCTTCACTCCCGGTTTACTGTATCCCTTGGACCTTCTTATTGACGATGAAACACAGAAATTTCATCGGAATTAAATACAAAAGGCACAATGCTGACATAAGTAAAAGAAAACTGACTCTTCTTACTGACTATGTTTTGAACCATTTCTGTGACACTAGTTATGGATTCCGATGCTTCACTTCAGGTTTACTGTATCCCTCTGACCTCCTTATTGACGATGAAACACAGAAATTGCATCGGAATTAAATACAAAAGGCACAATGCCGAATTAAGTACAAGAAGACTGACTCTTCTTACTGTCTATTTTTGAACCAGTCCTGTGACACTACTTATTGACTCCGATGCTTCACTCCAAGTTTTCTGTATCCCTTGGACCTTCTTAATGACGATGAAACACAGAAATTGCATCGGAATTAAATACAAAACACAATGTTGACTTAAGTAAAAGAAGTCTGTCTCTTCTTACTGTCAATGATTTGTACCATTCCTGTGACACTAGTTATAGACTCCGATGCTTCGCTCGAGGTTTACTGTATCCCTTGGACTTCTTATTGACGATGAAACACAGAAATTGCATCAGAATTAAATAGAAAATGCATCATGATGACTTAAGTATAAGAACACTGACTATTCTCACTGACTATGTTTTGAACCATTCCTGTGACACTAGTTATAGATTCCGATGTTTCACTTCAAGATACCTGTATCCCTCTGACCTTCTTATTAACGATGAAACACAGAAATTGCTTCTTAATTAAATACAAAAGGCACAATACCGACTTAAGGACAAGAAGACTGACTCTTCTTACTGACAATGATTTGAACCATTCCTGTGACACTAGCTATAGATTCCGATGCTTCACTTCAGGTTTACTGTATCCCTCTGAGCATCTTATTGACGATGAAACACAGATATTGTATCGGAATTAAATACAAAAGGCACAATGCCGACATAAGTACAATAAGACTGACTCTTCTTACCGTCTATGATTTGAACCATTCCTGTGACACTAGTTATAGATTCCGATGCTGCACTTCAGGTTTACTGTATACCTAGGACCTTCTTAATGACGAAGAAACACAGAAATTGCATCGGAAATAAATACAAAAGGCACAATGCCGACTTAAGTACAAGAAGACTGACTCTTCCTACTGTCTATGTTTTAAAACTTTCCTGTGACACTAGTTATAGATTCCGATGCTTCACTTCCGGTTTACTGTATTCCTTGGACCTTCGTATTGACGATGAAACACAGAAATTGCATCGGAATTATATACAAAAGGCATAATGCCGACTTCATTACATGAAGACCGACTCTTCCTACTGACTATGTTTTGAACCATTCCTGTGACACTAGTTATGCATTCCGATGCATCACTTGAGGTTTACTGTATCCCTTGGACCTTCATATTGACGATGAAACCCAGATATTGCATCGGAATTAAACACAAAAGGCACAATGCCGACTTAAGTACAAGAAGACTAATTCTTCTTACTGTCTATGATTTGAACCATTCCTGTGACACTAGTTATAGATTCCTATACTTCACTCCAGGTTTACTGTATCCCTTGGAACTTCTTATTGACGATGAAACACAGAAATTGCATCGGAATAAAATACAAAAGCCACAATGCCGACTTAAGTACAAGAAGACTGACTCTTCTTACTGTCTATTTTTGAACCAGTCCTGTGTCACTACTTATTGACTCCGATGCTTCACTCCAAGTTTTCTGTATCCCTTGGACCTTCTTATTGACGATGAAACACAGAAATTGCATCGGAATTAAATACAAAACACAATGTTGACTTAAGTAAAAGAAGTTTGTCTCTTCTTACCGTCTATGATTTGTACCATTCCTGTGACACTAGTTATAGACTCTGATGCATCGCTCGAGGTTTACTGTATCCCTTGGACCTTCTTATTGACGATGAAACACAGAAATTGCATCAGAATTAAATAGAAAATGCACAATGATGACTTAAGTATAAGAACACTGACTATTCTTTCTGACTATGTTTTGAACCATTCCTGTGACACTAGTTATAGATTCCGATGCTTCACTTCAAGATAACTGTATCCCTCTGACCTTCTTGTTGACGATGAAACACAGAAATTGCATCTTAATTAAATACAAAAGGCACAATGCCGACTTAAGGACAAGAAGACTGACTCTTCTTACTGACTATGATTTGAACCATTCCTGTGACACTAGCTATAGATTCCGATGCTTCACTTCAGGTTTACTGTATCCCTCTGAGCATCTTGTTGACGATGAAACACAGATATTGTATCGGAATTAAATACAAAAGGCACAATGCCGACATAAGTACAATAAGACTGACTCTTCTTACTGTCTATGATTTGAACCATTCCTGTGACACTAGTTACAGATTCCGATGCTGCACTTCAGGTTTACTGTATACCTAGGACCCTCTTAATGACGAAGAAACACAGAAATTGCATCGGAATTAAATACAAAAGGCACAATGCCGACTTAAGTACAAGAAGACTGACTCTTCCTACTGTCTATGTTTTAAACATTTCCTGTGACACTAGTTATAGATTCCGATGCTTCACTTCCGCTTTACTGTATCCCTTGGACCTTCGTATTGACGATGAAACACAGAAATTGCATCGGAATTATATACAAAAGGCACAATGCCGACTTCATTACATGAAGACCGACTCTTCCTACTGACTATGTTTTGAAACATTCCTGTGACACTAGTTATAGATTCCGATGCATCACTTGAGGTTTACTGTATCCCTTGGACCTTCATATTGACGATGAAACCCAGAAATTGCATCGGAATTATATACAAAAGGCACAATGCCGACTTCATTACATGAAGACCGACTCTTCCTACTGACTATGTTTTGAACCATTCCTGTGACACTAGTTATACATTCCGATGCATCACTTGAGGTTTACTGTATCCCTTGGACCTTCATATTGACGATGAAACCCAGATATTGCATCGGAATTAAACACAAAAGGCACAATGCCGACTTAAGTACAAGAAGACTAATTCTTCTTACTGTCTATGATTTGAACCATTCCTGTGACACTAGTTATAGATTCCTATACTTCACTCCAGGTTTACTGTATCCCTTGGAACTTCTTATTGACGATGAAACACACAAATTGCATCGGAATAAAATACAAAAGCCACAATGCCGACTTAAGTACAAGAAGACTGACTCTTCTTACTGTCTATTTTTGAACCAGTCCTGTGACACTACTTATTGACTCCGATGCTTCACTCCAAGTTTTCTGTATCCCTTGGACCTTCTTATTGACGATGAAACACAGAAATTGCATCGGAATTAAATACAAAACACAATGTTGACTTAAGTAAAAGAAGTCTGTCTCTTCTTACCGTCTATGATTTGTACCATTCCTGTGACACTAGTTATAGACTCTGATGCTTCGCTCGAGGTTTACTGTATCCCTTGGACCTTCTTATTGACGATGAAACACAGAAATTGCATCAGAATTAAATAGAAAATGCACAATGATGACTTAAGTATAAGAACACTGACTATTCTTTCTGACTATGTTTTGAACCATTCCTGTGACACTAGTTATAGATTCCGATGCTTCACTTCAAGATAACTGTATCCCTCTGACCTTCTTGTTGACGATGAAACACAGAAATTGCATCTTAATTAAATACAAAAGGCACAATGCCGACTTAAGGACAAGAAGACTGACTCTTCTTACTGACTATGATTTGAACCATTCCTGTGACACTAGCTATAGATTCCGATGCTTCACTTCAGGTTTACTGTATCCCTCTGAGCATCTTGTTGACGATGAAACACAGATATTGTATCGGAATTAAATACAAAAGGCACAATGCCGACATAAGTACAATAAGACTGACTCTTCTTACTGTCTATGATTTGAACCATTCCTGTGACACTAGTTACAGATTCCGATGCTGCACTTCAGGTTTACTGTATACCTAGGACCCTCTTAATGACGAAGAAACACAGAAATTGCATCGGAATTAAATACAAAAGGCACAATGCCGACTTAAGTACAAGAAGACTGACTCTTCCTACTGTCTATGTTTTAAACCTTTCCTGTGACACTAGTTATAGATTCCGATGCTTCACTTCCGCTTTACTGTATCCCTTGGACCTTCGTATTGACGATGAAACACAGAAATTGCATCGGAATTATATACAAAAGGCACAATGCCGACTTCATTACATGAAGACCGACTCTTCCTACTGACTATGTTTTGAAACATTCCTGTGACACTAGTTATAGATTCCGATGCATCACTTGAGGTTTACTGTATCCCTTGGACCTTCATATTGACGATGAAACCCAGAAATTGCATCGGAATTAAACACAAAAGGCACAATGCCGACTTAAGTACAAGAAGACTGATTCTTCTTACTGTCTATGATTTGAACCATTCCTGTGACACTAGTTATAGATTCCGATGCTTCACTCCAGGTTTACTGTATCCCTTGGAACTTCTTATTGACGATGAAACACAGAAATTGCATCAGAATAAAATACAAAAGGCACAATGCCGACTTAAGTACAAGAAGACTGACTCTACCTACTGTCTATGTTTGAACCATACCTGTGACACTCGTTATTGATTCCGATGCTTCACTTCAGGTTTACTGTATCCCTTGGACTTTCTTATTGACGATGAAACACAGAAATTGCATCAGAATTAAACACAAAAGTCACAATGCAGGCTTAGGTACATAAAGACTGACTCTTCATACTGACTATGTTTTGAACCATTCCTGTGACACTAGTTATAGTTTCCGATGCTTCACTTCAGGTTTACTGTATCACTCTGACCTTCTTATTGACGATGAAACACAGAAATTGCATCGGAATTAAATACAAAAGGCACAATGCCGACTGAAGTACAAGAAGACTGATTCTAATTACTAACTATGTTTTGAACCATTCCTGTGACACTAGTTATGGATTCGGATGCTTCACTTCAGGTTTACTGTATCCCCCTGAACTTCTTATTGTCGATGAATCACAGAAACTGCATCGGAATTAAATAGAAAAGTCACAATGCGGACTTAAGTACAAGACGACTGACTTTTCGTACTGTCTATGTTTTGAACCATTCCTGTGACACTAGTTATAGATTCCGATGCTTCACTCCAGGTTTACTGTATCCCTTGGAACTTCTTATTGACGATGAAACACAGAAACTGCATCGGAATTAAATAGAAAAGTCACAATGCCGACTTAAGTACAAGAAGACTGACTCTTCTTACTGACTATCCTTTGAACCATTCCTGTGACACTAGTTATAGATCCCGATGCTTCACTTCAGGTTTACTGTATCCCTTTGACCTTCTTATTGACGATGAAACACAGAATTTGCATCGGAATTAAATAGAAAATGCACAATGTCGACTTAAGTACAAGATGACTGCCTCTTCTTACTGGTTATGTTTTGAACCATTCCTGTGACACTAGTTATAGATTCCGATGCTTCACTCCAGGTTTACTGTATACCTTGGACATTCTTATTGACGACGAAACACAGATATTGCATAGGAATTAAATACAAAGGGCACAATGCCGACATTAGTACAAGAAGACTGGCCCTTCCTACTGTCCATGATTTGAACCATTCCTGTGACACTAGTTATAGATTCCGATGCTTCATCTCAGGTTTACTGTATCCCTCTGACCTTCTTATAGTCGGTGAAATACAGAAATTGCAGCGGAATTAATTAGGAAAGGCACAATGCCAACTTAAGTACAAGAAGACTGACTCTTCCTACTGACTATGTTTGAACCATTCCTGTGACACTTGTTATAGATTCCGATGCTTTACTTCAGGTTAACTGTATCCCTCTGACCGTCTTATTGACGATGAAAAACAGAAATTGCAGCGGAATTAAATAGAAAAGGCACAATGCCGACTTAAGTTCTAGAAGACTGACTCTTCCTACTGTCTATGTTTTGAACCATTCCTGTGACACTAGTCATAGATTCCGATGCTTCACTTCAGATTTACTGTATACCTTGGACCTTCTTATTGACGATGAAACACAGAAATTGCATCGGAATTCAATACAAAAGGCACAATGCCCACTTAACTACATGAAGACTGACTCTTCTTACTGACTATGTTTGAAAAATTTCTGTGACACTAGTTATAGATTCCGATGCTTAACTTCTGGATTACTGTATCCCTCTGACCTTCTTAGAGACTTTGAAACACAGATATTGCATCGGAAATAAATACAAAAAGCACAATGCCGACTTAAGTACAAGACTACTGACTCATCTTACTGTCTATGATTAGAACCGTCGCTGTGACACTAGTTATAGATTCCGATGCTTCACTCCAGGTTTACTGTATCCCTTGGACCTTCTTATTGACGATGAAACACAGAAATTGCATCGGAATTAAATACAAAAGGCACAGTGCCGACATAAGTACAAGAAAACTGACTCTTCTTACTGACTATGTTTTGAACCATTTCTGTGACACTAGTTATGGCTTCCGATGCTTCACTTCAGGTTTACTGTATCCCTCTGACCACCTTATTGACGATAAAACACAGAAATTGCATCGGAATTAAATACAAAAGGCACAATGCCGAATTAAGTAAAAGAAGACTGACTCTTCTTACAGTCTATTTTTGAACCAGTCCTGTGACACTACTTATTGACTCCGATGCTTCACTCCAAGTTTTCTGTATCCCTTGGACCATCTTATTGACGATGAAACACAGAAATTGCTTCGGAATTAAATTCAAAACACAATGTTGACTTAAGTAAACGAAGTCTGTCTCTTCTTACTGTCTATGATTTGTACCATTCCTGTGACACTAGTTATAGACTCCGATGCTTCGCTCGAGGTTTACTGTATCCCTTGGACCTTCTTATTGACGATGAAACACAGAAATTGCATCAGAATTAAATAGAAAATGCACAATGATGACTTAAGTATAAGAAGAATGACTATTCTTACTGACTATGTTTTGAACCATTCCTGTGACACTAGTTACAGATTCCGATGCTTCACTTCAAGATAACTGTATCCCTCTGACCTTCTTGTTGACGATGAAAGACAGAAATTGCATCGGAATTAAATACAAAAGGCACAATGCCGACTTAAGAACGAGAAGACTGTATCTTCTTACTGTCTATGTTTTGAACCATCCCAGTGACACTAGTTATAGATTCCGATGCTTCACTCCAGGTTTACTGTTTCCCTTGGTCCTTCTTATTGACGATGAAACACAGAAATTGCATCGGAATTATATACAAAAGGCACAATGCCGACTTCATTACATGAAGACCGACTCTTCCTACTGACTATGTTTTGAACCATTCCTGTGACACTAGTTATAGATTCCGATGCATCACTTGAGGTTTACTGTATCCCTTGGACCTTCATATTGACGATGAAACCCAGAAATTGCATCGGAATTAAACACAAACGGCACAATGCCGACTTATGTACTAGAAGACTGACTCTTCTTACTGTCTATGTTTTGAACCATTCCTGTGACACTAGGTATAGATTCCGATGCTTCACTCCAGGTTAACTGTATCCCTTGGACCTTCTTATTGACGATGAAACACAGAAATTGCATCGGAATAAAATACAAAAAGCACAATGCCGACTTAAGGACAAGAAGACTGTCTCTTCTTACTGTTATGTTTTGAACCATTCATGTGACACTAGCTATAGATTCCGATGCTTCACTTCAGGTTTACTGTATCCCTCTGACTTTCTTATTGACGATGAAACACAGATATTGCATCGGAATTAAATACAAAAAGCACAATGCCGACTTAAGTCCAAGAAGACTGACTCTTCTTACTGACTATGTTTTGAACCATTCCTGTGACACTAGTTATAGATTCCGATGCTTCACTTCAGGTTTACTGTATCCCTTGGACCTACTTATTGACGATGAAACACAGAAATTGCATCGGAATTAATCACAAAAGGCACAATGCCGTCTTATGTACAAGAAGGCTGACTCTTCTTACTGACTATGCTTTGAACCATTCCTGTGACACTAGTTATAGTTTCCGATGCTTCACTTCTGGTTTACTGTACCCCTCCGATCTTCTTATTGACGATGAAACACAAAAATTGCATCGAAATTAAATACAAAGGGAACAATGCCGACTTAAGTACAAGAAGACTGAATCTTTTTACTGACTATGCTTTGAACCATTCCTGTGACACTAGTTATAGATTCCGATGCTTCATATCAGGTTTACTGTATTCCTTGGACTTTGTTATTGACGATGAAACACAGAAATTGCATCGGAATTAAATAGAAAATGCACAAAGCCGACTTAAGTACAAGAAGACTGACTCTTCTTATTGACTATGTTTTGAACCATTCCTGTGACACTAGTTATAGATTCCGATGCTTCATTTCAGGTTTACTGTATCCCTTCGACCTTCTTATTGACAATGAAACACAGAAATTGCATCGGAATTAAATACAAAAGGCAAAATGCCGATTTAGGTACACGAGGACTGACTCTTCTTACTGTCTATGATTTGAAGCATTCCCGTGACACTAGATATAGATTCCGATGCTACAGTCCTGGTTTACTGCATCCCTTGGACCTTCGTATTGACGATGAAACACAGAAATGGCATCGGAATTAAACACAAAAGGCACAATGACGACTTAAGTACAAGAAGACTGACTCTTCCTACTGTCTATGTTTTGAACCATTCCTGTGACACTAGTAATAGATTCCGATGCTTCACTTCAGGTTTACTGTATCCCTTGGACCTTCTTATTGACGAAGAAACACAGAAATTGCATCGGAATTAAACACGAAAGGCACAATGCAGACTTAGGTACATAAAGATTGACTCTTCATACTATGTTTTGAACCATTCCTGTGACACTAGTTATAGATTCCGATGCTTCACTTCATGTTGACTGTATCCCTTGGACCTTCTTATTGACGATGAAACACAGAAATGGCATCGGAATTAAATACAAAAGGCACAATGCCGACTTAAGGACAAGAAGACTGACTCTTCTTACTGACTATGATTTGAACCATTCCTGTGACACTAGCTACAGATTCCGATGCTTCACTTCAGGTTTACTGTATCCCTCTGAGCATCTCATTATCGATGAAACACAGATATTGTATCGGAATTAAATACAAAAGGCACAATGCCGACTTAAGTACAAGAAGACTGACTCTTCTGACTGACTATGTTTTGAACCACTCCGTTGACACTAGGTATAGATTCCGATGCTACACTCCAGGTTTACTGTATCCCTTGGACCTTCTTATTGACGATGAAACACAGAAATTGCATCGGAATTAAATACAAAAGGCACAATGCCGCCTCAAGGACAAGAAAACTGACTCTTCTTACTGACTTTCTTTTGAACAATTCCTGTGACACTAGTTATAGATTCCGATGCTTCACTTCAGGTTTATTGTATCCCTCTGACCTTCTTATTGACAATTAAACACAGAAATTGCATCGGAATTAAATAGAAAAGGCCAATGGGGCCTTAAGTACAAGAAGACTGACTCCTCTTACTGACTATGTTTGAACCATTCCTGTGACACTAGTTATAGATTCCGATGCTTCACTTCAGGTTTACTGTATACCTTGGACCTTCTTATTGAGGAAGAAACACAGAAATTGCATCGGAATTAAATACAAAAGGCACAATGCCGACTTAAGTACAAGAAGACTGACTCTTTCTACTGTCTATGTTTTAAACCTTTCCTGTGACACTAGTTATAGATTCCTATGCTCACTTCCAGTATACTGTATCCCTTGGACCTTCGTATTGACGATGAAACACAGAAATTGCATCGGAATTATATGCAAAAGGCACAATGCCGACTTCATTACATGAAGACCGACTCTTCCTACTGACTATGTTTTGAACCATTCCTGTGACACTAGTTATAGATTCCGATGCATCACTTGAAGTTTACTGTATCCCTTGGACCTTCATATTGACGATGAAACCCAGAAATTGCATCGGAATTAAACACAAAAGGCACAATGCAGAGTTATGTACAAGAAGACTGACTCTTTTTACTGTCTATGTTTTGAACCATTCCTGTGACACTAGGTATAGATTCCGATGCTTCACTTGAGGTTAACTGTATCCCTTGGACCTTCTTATTGACGATGAAACACAGAAATTGAATCGGAATAAAATACGAAAGGCACAATGCCGACTTAAGGACAAGAAGACTGTCTCTTCTTACTGTTATGTTTTGAACCATTCATGTGACACTAGCTATAGATTCCGATGCTTCACTCCAGGTTAACTGTATCCCTTGGACCTTCTTATTGACGATGAAACACAGAAATTGCATCGGAATAAAATACAAAAGGCACAATGCCGTCTTATGTACAAGAAGACTGACTCTTCTTACTGACTATGTTTTGAACCATTCCTGTGACACTAGTTATAGATTCCAATGCTTCACTTCAGGTTTACTGTAACCCTCTGATCTTGTTATTGACGATGAAACACAAAAATTGCATCGAAATTAAATACAAAGGGCACAATGCCGACTTAAGTACAAGAAGACTGAATCTTTTTACTGACTATGTTTTGAACCATTCCTGTGACACTAGTTATAGATTCCGATGCTTCATATCAGGTTTACTGTATCCCTTGGACCTTGTTATTGACGATGAAACACAGAAATTGCATCGGAATTAAATAGAAAGGCACAAAGCCGACTTAAGTACAAGAAGACTGACTCTTCTTATTGACTATGTTTTGTACCATTCCTGTGACACTAGTTATTGATTCCGATGCTTCATTTCAGGTTTACTGTATCCCTTGGACCTTCTTATTGACGATGAAACACAGAAATTGCATCGGAATTAAATACAAAAGGCAAAGTGCCGATTTAGGTACAGGAGGACTGACTCTTCTTACTGTCTATGATTTGAAGCATTCCCGTAACACTAGTTATAGAATCCGATGCTACACTCCTGGTTTACTGCATCCCTTGGACCTTCTTATTGACGATGAAACACAGAAATGGCATCGGAATTAAACACAAAAGGCACAATGACGACTTAAGTACAAGAAGACTGACTCTTCCTACTGTCTATGTTTTGAACCATTCCTGTGACACTAGTTATAGATTCCGATGCTTCACTTCAGGTTTACTGTATCCCTTGGACCTTCTTATTGACGATGAAACACAGAAATTGCATCGGAATGAAACACGAAAGGCACAATGCAGACTTAGGTACATAAAGATTGACTCTTCATACTATGTTTTGAACCATTCCTGTGACACTAGTTATAGATTCCGATGCTTCACTTCAGGTTGACTGTATCCCTTGGACCTTCTTATTGACGATGAAACACAGAAATGGCATCGGAATTAAATACAAAAGGCACAATGCCGACTTAAGGACAAGAAGACTGACTCTTCTTACTGACTATGATTTGAACCATTCCTGTGACACTAGCTACAGATTCCGATGCTTCAGTTCAGGTTTACTGCATCCCTCTGAGCATCTCATTATCGATGAAACACAGATATTGTATCGGAATTAAATACAAAAGGCACAAGGCCGACTTAAGTACAAGAAGACTGACTCTTCTGACTGACTATGTTTTGAACCACTCCGTTGACACTAGGTATAGATTCCGATGCTTCACTCCAGGTTTACTGTATCCCTTTTATCTTGTTATTGATGATGAAACACAGACATTGCATCGGAATTAAATACAAAAGGCAAAATGCCGACATAACTACACGAAGACTGACTCTTCCTACTGTCTATGTTTTGAACCATTCCTGTGACACTAGTTATAGATTCCAATGCTACACTACAGGTTTACTGTATCCCTTGGACCTTCTTATTGACGATGAAACACAGAAATTGCAACGGAATTAAATACAAAAGGCACAATACTGACTTAAAGACAAGCAGACTGACTCTTCTTACTGACTCTGTTTTGAACAATTCCTGTGACACTAGCTATAGATTCCGATGTTTCACTTCAGGTTTATTGTATCCCTCTGACCTTCTTATTGACAATGAAACACAGAAATTGCATCGGAATTACATAGAAAAGGCACAATGCCGCCTTAAGTACAAGAAGACTGACTCCTGTTACTGACTATGTTTGAACCATTCCTGTGACACTAGTTATAGATTCCGATGCTTCACTTCAGGTTTACTGTATCCCTCTGACCTTCTTATTGTCGATGAATCACAGAAATTCCATCGGAATTAAATACAAAAGGCACAATGCCGACTGAAGTACAAGAAGACTGACTCTATTTACTAACTATGTTTTGAACCATTCCTGTGACACTAGTTATGGATTCGGATGCTTCGCTTCAGGTTTACTGTATCCCCCTGACCTTCTTACTGTCGATCAAACACAGAAATTGCATCGGAATTTAACAGAAAAGGCACAATGCCGACTTAAGTACAAGACGACTGACATTTCGTACTGTCTATGTTTTAAAAAATTCCTGTGACACTAGTTATAGATTCCGATGCTTCACTTCAGGTTTACTGTATCCCTTGGACCTTCTTATTGACGATGAAAAACAGAAATTGCATCGGAATTAAATACAAAAGGCACAATGCCGACTTAAGTACAAGAAGACTGACTCTTCTTACTGACTATGTTTTGAACCATTCCTGTGACACTAGTTAAAGATCCCGATGCCTCACTTCAGGTTTACTGTATCCCTCTGACCTTCGTATTGATGATGAAACACAGAAATTGCATCGGAATTATATCGAAACGCCACAATTCCTACTTAGGTACAAGAAGACTGACTCTTCTTACTGGCTACGTTTTGAACCATTCCTGTGACACAGGTTATAGATTCCGATGCTTGACTTCAGTTTTTCTGTATCCCTTGGACCTTCTTATTGACGATGAAACACAGAAATTGCATCGGAATTACATACAAAAGGCACAATGCCGACTTAAGTAAAAGAAGACTGACTCTTCCTACTGTCTATCTTTTGAACCATTCCTGTGACACTAGTTATAGATTCCGATGCTTCACTTGAGGTTTACTGTATCCCACTGACTTTCTTATTGACGATGAAACACAGAAATTGCGTGGGAATTTAATACAAAAGGCACAATGCCGACATTAGTACATGAAGACCGACTCTTCCTACTGACTATGCTTTGAACATTTCCTGTGACACTAGTTATAGATTCCGATGCTTCACTTGAGGTTTACTGTATCCCTTAGACCTTCTTATTGGCGATGAAACACAGAAACTGCATCGGAATAAAATACAAAAGGCACAATGCCGACTTAACTACAAGAAAACTGACTCATCTTACCGTCTATGTTTTGAACCATTCCTGTGACACTAGTTATAGATTCCGATGCTTCACTTCAGGTTTACTGTATCCCTTGGACCTTCTTATTGACGATGAAACACAGAAATTGCATCGGAATTAAACACAAAAGGCACAATGCCGTCTTATGTACAAGAAGACTGACTCTTCTTACTGACTATGCTTTGAACCATTCCTGTGACACTAGTTATAGATTCCGATGCTTCACTTCAGGTTTACTGTACCCCTCTGATCTTGTTATTGACGATGAAACACAAAAATTGCTTCGAAATTAAATACAAAGAGCACAATGCCGACTTAAGTACAAGAAGACTGCATCTTTTTACTGACTATGTTTTGAACCATTCCTGTGACACTAGTTATAGATTCGGATGCTTCACTTCAGGTTTACTGTATCACTCTGACCTCCCAATTGACGATGAAACACAGAAATTGCATCGGAATTAAATAGAAAAGGCACAATGCTGACTTAAGTACAAGACGACTGACTTTTCTTACTCTCTATGTTTTGAACCATTCCTGTGCCACTAGTTATAGAATCCGATGCTTCACTTCAGGTTTATTATATCCCTTGGACATTCTTATTGACGATGAAACACAGAAATTGCATCTGAATTAAACACAAAAGGCACAATGCCGACTTAAGTACAAGAAGACTGAATCATCTTATTGTCTATGTTTTGAACCATTCCTGTGACACTAGTTATAGATTCCGATGCTTCACTTCAGGTTTACTTTATCCCTCTGACCTTCGTATTGACGATGAAACACTGAAATTGCATCAGCATTAATTAGAAAAGGCACAATGCCAACTTAAGTACAAGACGACTGACTTTTCTTACTGTCTATGTTTTGAACCATTCCTGTGACACTAGTTATAGATTCTGATGCTTCACTTCAGGTTTACTGTATCCCTAGGACCTTCTTATTGACGATGAAACACAGAAATTGCATCGGAATTAAACACAAAAGGCACAATGCAGACTTAGGTACATAAAGACTGACTCTTCATACTGACTATGTTTTGAACCATTCCTGTGACACTTGTTATAGATCCCATGCTTCACTTCAGGTTTACTGTTTCCCTCTGACCGTCTTATTGACGATGAAACACAGAAATTGCATCGGAATTAAATACAAAAGGCACAATGCCGACTGAAGTACAAGAAGACTGACTCTATTTACTGACTATGATTTGAACCATTCCTGTGACACTAGTTATGGATTCGGATGCTTCACTTCAGGTATACTGTATCCCCCTGACCTTCTTATTGACGATGAGACAAAGAAATTGCATCGGAATTAAATAGAAAAGGCACAATGCCGACTTAAGTACAAGACGACTGACTTTTCGTACTGTCTATGTTTTGAACCATTCCTGTGACACTAGTTATAGATTCCGTTGCTTCACTTCAGGTTTACTGTATCCCTTGGACCTTCTTATTGACGATGAAAAACAGAAATTGCATCGGAATTAAATATAAAAGGCACAATGCCGACTTAAGTACAAGAAGACTGACTCTTCTTACTGACTATGTTTTGAACCATTCCTGTGACACTAGTTATAGATATCGATGCTTCACTTCAGGTTTACTGTATCCCTTGGACCTTCTTATTGACGATGAAACACAGAAATTGCATCGGAATTAAATAGAAAAGGCAGAATGCTGACTTAAGTACAAGACGACTGACTTTTCTTACTGTCTATGTTTTGAACCATTCCTGTGACACTAGTTATAGAATCCGATGCTTCACTTCCGGTTTACTGTATCCCTTGGACATTCTTATTCACGATGAAACACAGAAATTGCATCGGAATTAAATACAAAAGGCACAATGCCGACTTAAGTACAAGAAACTGACTCTTCATACTGATGATGATTTGAACCATTCCTGTGACACTAGTTATAGAACCCGATGCTACACTTCAGGTAGACTGTATCCTTCTGACCTTCTTATTGACGATGAAACACAGAAATTGCATAGGAATTAAATAGAAACGCCACAATGCCTACCTAAGTACAAGGAGACTGACTCTTCTTACTGGCTATGTTTGAACCATTCCTGTGACACTAGTTATAGATTCCGATGCTTAACTTCAGGTTTACTGTATCCCTCTGACCTTCTTATTGGCGATGAAACACAGAAATTGCTTCGGAATTAAATACGAAAGGCACAATGCCGTCTTAAGTAGAAGAAGACTGACTATTCTTACTGTGTATGTTTTGAACCATTCCTGTGACACTAGTTATAGAATCCGATGCTTCACTTCAGTTTTACTGTATCCCTCTGACCTTCTTATTGACGATGAAACACAGAAATTGCATCGGAATCAAATACAAAAGGCACAATGCCGACTTAAGTACAAGAAGACTTACTCTTATTACTGTCTATGTTTGAACCATTCCTGTGACACTAGTTATAGATTCCGATGCTTCACTTCAGGTTTACTGTATTCCTTGGACCTTCTTATTGACGATGAAACAAAGAAATTGCATCGGAATTAAATACAAAAGGCACAATGCCGACCAAAGTACAAGAAGACTGACTCTTCCTAATGTCTATGGTTTGAACCATTCCTGTGACACTAGTTATAGATTCCGATGTTTCACTTCAGGTTTACTGGAGCCCTTGGACCTTCTTATTGACGATGAAACACAGAAATTGCATCGGAATTAAAAACAAAAAGCACAATGCCAACTTAAGTACATGAAGATCGACTCTTCCTACTGACTATGTTTTGAACCATTCCTGTGACACTAGTTATAGATTCCGATGCTTCACCTCAGGTTTACTGTATCCCCTGGACCTTCTTATTGACGATGAAACACAGAAATTGCATCGGAATTAAATACA
This sequence comes from Schistocerca piceifrons, assembly GCF_021461385.2. Taxonomy (NCBI): domain Eukaryota; kingdom Metazoa; phylum Arthropoda; class Insecta; order Orthoptera; family Acrididae; genus Schistocerca; species Schistocerca piceifrons. Next base: position 501,735 of record NW_025728690.1, read on the forward strand.
AAAGGCACAATGCCGAATTAAGTACAAGAAGACTGACTCTTCTTACTGTCTATGTTTTGAACCATTCCTGTGACACTAGTTATAGATTCTGATGCTTCACTTCAGGTTTACTGTATCCCTAGGACCTTCTTATTGACGATGAAACACAGAAATTGCATCGGAATTAAACACAAAAGGCACAATGCAGACTTAGGTACATAAAGACTGACTCTTCATACTGACTATGTTTTGAACCATTCCTGTGACACTTGTTATAGATCCCATGCTTCACTTCAGGTTTACTGTTTCCCTCTGACCGTCTTATTGACGATGAAACACAGAAATTGCATCGGAATTAAATACAAAAGACACAATGCCGACTGAAGTACAAGAAGACTGACTCTATTTACTGACTATGTTTTGAACCATTCCTGTGACACTAGTTATGGATTCGGATGCTTCACTTCAGGTATACTGTATCCCCCTGACCTTCTTATTGACGATGAGACACAGAAATTGCATCGGAATTAAATAGAAAAGGCACAATGCCGACTTAAGTACAAGACGACTGACTTTTCGTACTGTCTATGTTTTGAACCATTCCTGTGACACTAGTTATAGATTCCGTTGCTTCACTTCAGGTTTACTGTATCCCTTGGACCTTCTTATTGACGATGAAAAACAGAAATTGCATCGGAATTAAATATAAAAGGCACAATGCCGACTTAAGTACAAGAAGACTGACTCTTCTTACTGACTATGTTTTGAACCATTCCTGTGACACTAGTTATAGATATCGATGCTTCACTTCAGGTTTACCGTATCCCTTGGACCTTCTTATTGACGATGAAACACAGAAATTGCATCGGAATTAAATAGAAAAGGCAGAATGCTGACTTAAGTACAAGACGACTGACTTTTCTTACTGTCTATGTTTTGAACCGTTCCTGTGACACTAGTTATAGAATCCGATGCTTCACTTCCGGTTTACTGTATCCCTTGGACATTCTTATTGACGATGAAACACAGAAATTGCATCGGAATTAAATACAAAAGGCACAATGCCGACTTAAGTACAAGAAACTGACTCTTCTTACTGATGATGATTTGAACCATTCCTGTGACACTAGTTATAGAACCCGATGCTACACTTCAGGTAGACTGTATCCTTCTGACCTTCTTATTGACGATGAAACACAGAAATTGCATAGGAATTAAATAGAAACGCCACAATGCCTACCTATGTACAAGGAGACTGACTCTTCTTACTGGCTATGTTTGAACCATTCCTGTGACACTAGTTATAGATTCCGATGCTTAACTTCAGGTTTACTGTATCCCTCTGACCTTCTTATTGGCGATGAAACACAGAAATTGCTTCGGAATTAAATACGAAAGGCACAATGCCGTCTTAAGTAGAAGAAGACTGACTATTCTTACTGTGTATGTTTTGAACCATTCCTGTGACACTAGTTATAGAATCCGATGGTTCACTTCAGTTTTACTGTATCCCTCTGACCTTCTTATTGACGATGAAACACAGAAATTGCATCGGAATCAAATACAAAAGGCACAATGCCGACTTAAGTACAAGAAGACTTACTCTTATTACTGTCTATGTTTGAACCATTCCTGTGACACTAGTTATAGATTCCGATGCTTCACTTCAGGTTTACTGTATTCCTTGGACCTTCTTATTGACGATGAAACAAAGAAATTGCATCGGAATTAAATACAAAAGGCACAATGCCGACCAAAGTACAAGAAGACTGACTCTTCCTAATGTCTATGGTTTGAACCATTCCTGTGACACTAGTTATAGATTCCGATGTTTCACTTCAGGTTTACTGGAGCCCTTGGACCTTCTTATTGACGATGAAACACAGAAATTGCATCGGAATTAAAAACAAAAAGCACAATGCCAACTTAAGTACATGAAGATCGACTCTTCCTACTGACTATGTTTTGAACCATTCCTGTGACACTAGTTATAGATTCCGATGCTTCACCTCAGGTTTACTGTATCCCCTGGACCTTCTTATTGACGATGAAACACAGAAATTGCATCGGAATTAAATACAAAAGGCACAATGCCGAATTAAGTACAAGAAGACTGACTCTTCTTACTGTCTATGTTTTGAACTATTCCATTGACACTAGTTATAGATTCCGATGCTTCACTCCAGTTTCACTGTATCCCTTGTACCTTCTTATTGACGATGAAACACAGAAATTGCATCGGAATTAAATAGAAAAGGCATAATGCCGACTTAAGTACAAGAAGACTGACTCCTCTTACTGTCTATGTTTTGAACCATTCCTGTGACACTAGTTATAGATTCCGATGCTTCACTCCAGGTTTACTGTATCCCTTGGACCTTCTTATTGACGATGAAAGACAGAAAATTTATCGGAATTAAATACAAAAGGCACAATGAGACTTAAGGACAAGAAGACTGACTCTTCTTACTGACTATGTTTTGAACCATTCCTGTGACACTAGTTATAGAATCCGATGCTTCACTTCAGTTTTACTGTATCCCTCTGACCTTCTTATTGACGATGAAACACAGAAATTGCATCGGAATCAAATACAAAAGGCACAATGCCGACTTAAGTACAAGAAGACTTACTCTTATTACTGTCTATGTTTGAACCATTCCTGTGACACTAGTTATAGATTCCGATGCTTCACTTCAGGTTTACTGTATTCCTTGGACCTTCTTATTGACGATGAAACAAAGAAATTGCATCGGAATTAAATACAAAAGGCACAATGCCGACCAAAGTACAAGAAGACTGACTCTTCCTAATGTCTATGGTTTGAACCATTCCTGTGACACTAGTTATAGATTCCGATGTTTCACTTCAGGTTTACTGGAGCCCTTGGACCTTCTTATTGACGATGAAACACAGAAATTGCATCGGAATTAAAAACAAAAAGCACAATGCCAACTTAAGTACATGAAGATCGACTCTTCCTACTGACTATGTTTTGAACCATTCCTGTGACACTAGTTATAGATTCCGATGCTTCACCTCAGGTTTACTGTATCCCCTGGACCTTCTTATTGACGATGAAACACAGAAATTGCATCGGAATTAAATACAAAAGGCACAATGCCGAATTAAGTACAAGAAGACTGACTCTTCTTACTGTCTATGTTTTGAACCATTCCTGTGACACTAGTTATAGATTCTGATGCTTCACTTCAGGTTTACTGTATCCCTAGGACCTTCTTATTGACGATGAAACACAGAAATTGCATCGGAATTAAACACAAAAGGCACAATGCAGACTTAGGTACATAAAGACTGACTCTTCATACTGACTATGTTTTGAACCATTCCTGTGACACTTGTTATAGATCCCATGCTTCACTTCAGGTTTACTGTTTCCCTCTGACCGTCTTATTGACGATGAAACACAGAAATTGCATCGGAATTAAATACAAAAGGCACAATGCCGACTGAAGTACAAGAAGACTGACTCTATTTACTGACTATGTTTTGAACCATTCCTGTGACACTAGTTATGGATTCGGATGCTTCACTTCAGGTATACTGTATCCCCCTGACCTTCTTATTGACGATGAGACACAGAAATTGCATCGGAATTAAATAGAAAAGGCACAATGCCGACTTAAGTACAAGACGACTGACTTTTCGTACTGTCTATGTTTTGAACCATTCCTGTGACACTAGTTATAGATTCCGTTGCTTCACTTCAGGTTTACTGTATCCCTTGGACCTTCTTATTGACGATGAAAAACAGAAATTGCATCGGAATTAAATATAAAAGGCACAATGCCGACTTAAGTACAAGAAGACTGACTCTTCTTACTGACTATGTTTTGAACCATTCCTGTGACACTAGTTATAGATATCGATGCTTCACTTCAGGTTTACCGTATCCCTTGGACCTTCTTATTGACGATGAAACACAGAAATTGCATCGGAATTAAATAGAAAAGGCAGAATGCTGACTTAAGTACAAGACGACTGACTTTTCTTACTGTCTATGTTTTGAACCGTTCCTGTGACACTAGTTATAGAATCCGATGCTTCACTTCCGGTTTACTGTATCCCTTGGACATTCTTATTGACGATGAAACACAGAAATTGCATCGGAATTAAATACAAAAGGCACAATGCCGACTTAAGTACAAGAAACTGACTCTTCTTACTGATGATGATTTGAACCATTCCTGTGACACTAGTTATAGAACCCGATGCTACACTTCAGGTAGACTGTATCCTTCTGACCTTCTTATTGACGATGAAACACAGAAATTGCATAGGAATTAAATAGAAACGCCACAATGCCTACCTATGTACAAGGAGACTGACTCTTCTTACTGGCTATGTTTGAACCATTCCTGTGACACTAGTTATAGATTCCGATGCTTAACTTCAGGTTTACTGTATCCCTCTGACCTTCTTATTGGCGATGAAACACAGAAATTGCTTCGGAATTAAATACGAAAGGCACAATGCCGTCTTAAGTAGAAGAAGATTGACTATTCTTACTGTGTATGTTTTGAACCATTCCTGTGACACTAGTTATAGAATCCGATGCTTCACTTCAGTTTTACTGTATCCCTCTGACCTTCTTATTGACGATGAAACACAGAAATTGCATCGGAATCAAATACAAAAGGCACAATGCCGACTTAAGTACAAGAAGACTTACTCTTATTACTGTCTATGTTTGAACCATTCCTGTGACACTAGTTATAGATTCCGATGCTTCACTTCAGGTTTACTGTATTCCTTGGACCTTCTTATTGACGATGAAACAAAGAAATTGCATCGGAATTAAATACAAAAGGCACAATGCCGACCAAAGTACAAGAAGACTGACTCTTCCTAATGTCTATGGTTTGAACCATTCCTGTGACACTAGTTATAGATTCCGATGTTTCACTTCAGGTTTACTGGAGCCCTTGGACCTTCTTATTGACGATGAAACACAGAAATTGCATCGGAATTAAAAACAAAAAGCACAATGCCAACTTAAGTACATGAAGATCGACTCTTCCTACTGACTATGTTTTGAACCATTCCTGTGACACTAGTTATAGATTCCGATGCTTCACCTCAGGTTTACTGTATCCCCTGGACCTTCTTATTGACGATGAAACACAGAAATTGCATCGGAATTAAATACAAAAGGCACAATGCCGAATTAAGTACAAGAAGACTGACTCTTCTTACTGTCTATGTTTTGAACTATTCCATTGACACTAGTTATAGATTCCGATGCTTCACTCCAGTTTCACTGTATCCCTTGTACCTTCTTATTGACGATGAAACACAGAAATTGCATCGGAATTAAATAGAAAAGGCATAATGCCGACTTAAGTACAAGAAGACTGACTCCTCTTACTGTCTATGTTTTGAACCATTCCTGTGACACTAGTTATAGATTCCGATGCTTCACTCCAGGTTTACTGTATCCCTTGGACCTTCTTATTGACGATGAAAGACAGAAAATTCATCGGAATTAAATACAAAAGGCACAATGAGACTTAAGGACAAGAAGACTGACTCTTCTTACTGACTATGTTTTGAACCATTCCTGTGACACTAGTTATAGATCCCGATGCTTCACTTCAGGTTTACTGTATCAATCTGACCATCTTATTGACGATGAAACACAGAAATTGCATCGGAATTAAATAGAAACGCCACAATGGCTACTTAAGTACAAGAAGACTGACTCATCTTACTGGCTATGCTTTGAACCATTCCTGTGCCACTAGTTATAAATTCCGATGCTTGACTACAGTTTTACTGTATCCCTTGGACCTTCTTATTGACGATGAATCACAGAAATTGCATCGGAATTAAATACAAAGGGCAAAATGCTTACTTAAGTACACGAAAACTGACTCTTCTAAGTGTCTATGTTTTGAACCATTCCTGTGACACTAGTTATAGATTCCGATGCTTCACTCCAGGTTCACTGTATCCCTTGGACCTTCGTATTGACGATGAAACACAGAAATTGCATCGGAATTAAATAAAAAAGGCACAATGCCGACTTAGGGACAAGAAGACTGACTGTTCTTACTGACTATGTTTTGAACCATTCCTGTGACACTAGTTATAGATTCCGATGCTTCACTTCAGGTTTATTGTATCCCTCTGACCTTCTTATTGACGGTGAAAAACAGATATTGCATCGGAAATAAATACAAAAGGCACAATGCCGACTTAAGGACAAGAAGACTGACTCTTCTTACTGACTATGATTTGAACCATTCTTGTGACACTAGTTATAGATTCCGATGCTTCACTTCAGGTTTACTGTTTCCCTGGACCTTCTTATTGACGATGAAACTCAGAAATTCCATCGGAATTAAATACAAAAGGCAAAATGCCGACTTAAGTACAAGGAGACTGACTCTTCTACTGTCTTTGTTTTGAACCATTTCTGTGACACTAGTTGCAGAGTCCGATGCTACACTTCAGGTTTACTGTATCCCTTGGGCCTTCTTATAGACGATGAATCACAGAAATTGAATCAGAATTAAACACAAAAGGCACAATGCCCACTAAAGTATAACAAGACTGACTCTTCTTACTGTCCATATTTTGAACCATTCCAGTGACACTAGTTGTAGATTCCGATGCTTCACTTCAGGTTTACTGTATCCCTTGGACCTTCTTACTGACTATGAAACACAGAAATTGCATCGGAATTAAACACAAAAGGCACAATGCCGACTTAAATACAAGAAGACTGGCTCATCTTATTGTCTATGATTTGAACCATTCCTGTGACACTAGTTATAGATTCCGATGCTTCACCTCAGGTTTACTGTATCCCTCTGACCTTCTTATTGACGATGAAACACTGAAATTGCATCAGAATTAAATAGAAGAGGCACAATGCCAACTTAAGTACAAGACGACTGAATTTTCTTACTGTCTATGTTTTGAACCATTCCTGTGACACTAGTTATAGATTCTGATACTTCACTTCAGGTTTACTGTATCCCTAGGACCTTCTTATTGACGATGAAACACAGAAATTGCATCGGAATTAAACACAAAATGCACAATGCGGACTTAGGTACATAAAGACTGACTCTTCATACTGACTATGTTTTGAACCATTCCTGTGACCCTTGTTATAGATCCCATGCTTCACTTCAGGTTTACTGTTTCCCTCTGACCTTCTTATTGACGATGAAACACAGAAATTGCATCGGAATTAAATACAAAAGGCACAATGCCGACTGAAGAACAAGAAGACTGACTCTATTTAGTGACTATGATTTGAACCATTCCTCTGACACTAGTTATGGATTCGGATGCTTCACTTCAGGTATACAGTATACCCCTGACCTTCTTATTGACGATGAAACACAGAAATTGCATCGGAATTGAATAGAAAAGGCACAATGCCGACTTAAGTACAACACGACTGACTTTTCGTACTGTCTATGTTTTGAACCATTCCTGTGACACTAGTTATAGATTCCGATGCCTCACTTCAGGTTTACTGTATCCCTTGGGCCTTCTTATTGACGATGAAAAACAGAAATTGCATCGGAATTAAATACAAAAGGCACAATGCCGACTTAAGTACAAGAAGACTGACTCCTTTTACTGACTATGTTTTGAACCATTCCTGTGACACTACTTATAGATACCGATGCTTCACTTCAGGTTTACTGTATCCCTCTGACCTTCTTATTGACGATGAAACACAGAAATTGCATCGGAATTAAATAGAAACGCCACAATTCCTACTTAGGTACAAGAAGACTGACTCTTACTACTGGCTACGTTTTGAACCATTCCCGTGACACTAGTTATAGATTCCGATGCTTGACTTCAGTTTTTCTGTATCCCTTGGACCTTCTTATTGACGATGAAACACAGAAATTGCATCGGAATTAAATCCAAAAGGCACAATGCCGACTTAAGTACAAGAAGACAGACTCTTCCTACTGTCAATGTTTGGAACCATTCCTGTGACACTAGTTATAGATTCCGATGCTTCACTTGAAGTTTACTGTATCCCTTGGACCTTCTTATTGACGATGAAACACAGAAATTGCGTCGGAATTTAATACAACAGGCACAATGCCGACTTAAGTACATGAAGACAGACTCTTCCTACTCACTATGCTTGGAACCTTTCCTGTGACACTAGTTATAGATTCCGATGCTTCTCTTCAGGTTTACTGTATCCCTTAGACCTTCGTATTGACGATGAAACACAGAAATTGCATCGGAATTAAATACAAAAGGCACAATGCCGACTTAAGTACAAGAAGACTGACTCATCTTACTGTCTATGTTTTGAACCATTCCTGTGAAACTAGTTATACATTCCGATGCTTCACTTCAGGTTTACTGTATCCCTTGGACCTTCTTATTGACGATGAAACACAGAAATTACATCGGAATTAAACACAAAAGGCACAATGCCGACTTATGTACAAGAAGACTGACTCTTCTTCCTGACTATGCTTTGAACCATTCCTGTGACACTAGTTATAGATTCCGATGCTTCACTTCAGGTTTACTGTATCCTTTGGTCCTTCTTATTTACGATCAAAGACAAAAATTGCATCGGAATTATATACAAAAGGCACAATGTCGACTTAAGTACATGAAGACCGACACTTCCTACTGACTATGTTTTGAACCATTCCTGTGACACTAGTTATAGATTCCGATGCTTCACTTGAGGTTTACTGTCTCCCTTGGATCTTCTTACTGACGATGAAACACAGAAATTGCATCGGAATTAAATACAAAAGGCACAATGCCGACTTAAGTACAAGAAGACTGACTCATCTTACTGTCTATGTTTTGAACCATTCCTGTGACACTAGTTATAGATTCCGATGCTTCACTTCAGGTTTACTGTATCCCTTGGACCTTCTTATTGACGATGAAACACTGAAATTGCATCAGAATTAAATAGAAAAGGCACAATGCCAAGTTAAGTACAAGACGACTGACTTTTCTAACTGTCTATGTTTTGAACCATTCGTGTGACAGTACTTAGTACATTCCGATGCTTCACTTCAGGTTTACTGTATCCCTTGGGCCTTCTTATTGACGATGAAACACAGAAATTGCATCGGAATTAAACACAAAAGGCACAATGCAGAATAGGTACATAAAGACTGACTCTTCATACTGACTATGTTTTGAACCATTCCTGTGACACTAGTTATAGATCCGATGCTTCACTTCAGGTTTACTGTTTCTCTCTGACCCTCTTACTGACGATGAAACACAGAAATTGCATCGGAATTAAGTACAAAAGGCACAATGCCGACTGAAGTACAAGAAGACTGACTCTATTTACTGACTATGATTTGAACCATTCCTGTGACAGTAGTTATAGATACCGATGCTTCTCTTCAGGTTTACTGTATCCCTCTGACCTTCTTATTGCCGATGAAACACAGAAATTGCATCGGAATTAAATAGAAACGCTACAATTCCTACTTAGGTACAAGAAGACTGACTCTTCTTACTGGCTACGTTATGAACCATTCCTGTGACACTAGTTATAGATTCCGATGCTTCACTTGAGGTTTACTGTATCCCTTGGACCTTCTTATTGACGATGAAACACAGAAATTGAGTCGGAATTTAATACAAAAGGCACAATGCCGAAATAAGTACATAAAGACCGACTCTTCCTACTGACTATGCTTTGAACCTTTCCTGTGACACTAGTTATAGATTCCGATGCTTCTCTTCAGGTTTACTGTATCCCTCAGACCTTCTTCTTGACGATGAAACACAGAAATTGCATCGGAATTAAATACAAAAGGCACAATGCCGACTTCAGTACAAGTAGACTGACTCATCTTACCGTCTATGTTTTGAACCATTCCTGTGACACTAGTTATAGATTCCGATGCTTCACTTCAGGTTTACTGTATCCCTTGGACCTTCTTATTGACGATGAAACACAGAAATTGAATCGGAATTAAACACAAAAGGCACAATGCCGACTTATGTACAAGAAGACTGACTCCTTTTACTGACTATGTTTTGAACCATTCCTGTGACACTAGTTATGGATTCGGATGCTTGACTTCAGGTTTACTGTATCTCTCTGAACTTTTTAATTGACGATGAAACACAGAAATTGCATCGGAATTAAATACAAAAGGCACAATGCCGACTGAAGTACAAGAAGACTGACTCTTCTCACTGACTATGCTTTGAACCATTCCTGTTACACTAGTTATGGATTCCGATGCTTCACTTTAGGTTTACTGTACCCCTCTGACCTTCTTATTGACGATGAAACACAAAAATTGTATCGGAATTAAATACAAAGGGCACAATGCCGACTTAAATACAAGAAGACTGACTCTTTTTACTGACTATGTTTTGAACCATTCCTGTGACACTAGTTATGGATTCGGATGCTTGACTTCAGGTTTACTGTATCCCTCTGAACTTTTTAATTGACGATGAAACACAGAAATTGCATCGGAATTAAATAGAAGCGCCACAATGGCTACTTAAGTACAAGAAGACTGACTCTTCTTACTGGCTATGTTTTGAACCATTCCTGTGACACTAGTTATAGATTCCGATGCTTGACTTAAGTTTTACTGTATCCCTTGGACCTTCTTATTGACGATGAATCACAGATATTGCATCGGAATTAAATACAAAGAGCAAAATGCCGACTTAAGTACACGAAAACTGACTCTTCTAACTGTCTATGTTGTGAACCATTCCTGCGACACTAGTTCTAGATTCCGATGCTTCACTCCAGGTTTACTGTATCCCTTGGACCTTGTTATTGACGATGAAACACAGAAATTGCATCGAAATTAAATAAAAAAGGCACAATGCCGACTTAGGGACAAGAAGACTAACTGTTCTTACTGACTATGTTTTGATCCATTCCTGTGACACTAGTTATAGATTCCGAAGCTTCTCTTCAGGTTTATTGTATCCCTCTGACCTTCTTGTTGCCGATGAAACACAGAAATTGCATCGGAAATAAATAGAAAAGGTACAATGCCGACTTAAGTACAAGAAGACTGACTCTTTTTACTGTCTATGATTTGAAACATTCCTGTGACACTAGTTATAGATTCCGATGCTTCACTCCAGGTTTACTGTATCCCTTGGACCTTCTTATTGACGATGAAACACAGAAATTGCAAGTGAATTAAATAGAAAAGGTACAATGCCGACTTAAGTACAAGAAGACTGACTCTTATTACTGACTATGTTTTGAACCATTCCTGTGACACTAGTTATAGATTCCGATGTTTCACATCAGGTTTACTGTTTCCCTGGACCTTCTTATTGACGATGAAACTCAGAAATTGCATCGGAATTAAATACAAAAGGCAAAATGCCGACTTAAGTACAAGAAGACTGACTCTTCTTACTGTCCATATTTTGAACCATTCCAGTGACACTAGTTATAGATTCCGATGCTTCACTTTAGGTTTACTGTATCCCTTGGTCCTTCTTATTGACGATGAAAGACAGATATTGCATCGGAATTATATACAAAAGGCACAATGCCGACTTAAGTACATGAAGACCGACACTTCCTACTGACTATGATTTGAGCCTTTCCTGTGACACTAGTTACAGATTCCGATGCTTCACTTGAGGTTTACTGTATCCCTTGGACCTTCTTACTGACGATGAAACACAGAAATTGCATCGGAATTAAACACAAAAGGCACAATGCCGACTTAAGTACATGAAGACCGACACTTCCTACTGACTATGTTTTGAACCATTTCTGTGACACTAGTTATAGATTCCGATGCTTCACTTGAGGTTTACTGTATCCCTTGGAAATTCTTACTGACGATGAAACACAGAAATTGCATCGGAATTAAACACAAAAGGCACAATGCCGACTTAAGTACAAGCAGACTGACTCTTCTTACTGACCATATTTTGAACCATTCCAGTGACACTAGTTATAGATTCCGATGCTTCACTTTAGGTTTACTGTATCCCTTGTACCTTCTTATTGACGATGAAAGACAGAAATTGCATCGGAATTATATACAAAAGGCACAATGCCGACTTAAGTACATGAAGACCGACACTTCCTACTGACTACGTTTTGAACCATTCCTGTGACACTAGTTATAGATTCCGATGCTTCACTTCAGGTTTACTTATCCCTCTGACCATATTGCCGATGAAACACAGAAGTTGCATCGGAATTAAATACAAAAGGCACAATGCCGACTTAAGGACAAGAGGACTGACACTTCTCACTGACTATGATTTGAACCATTCCTGTGACACTAGTTATAGATTCCGATGCTTCACTTCAGGTTTACTGTTTCCCTGGACCTTCTTATTGACGATGAAACTCAGAAATTGCATCGGAATTAAATACAAAAGGCAAAATGCCGACTTAAGTACAAGAAGACTGACTCTTCTACCGTCTATGCTTTGAACCATTTCTGTGACACTAGTTGCAGAGTCCGATGCTTCACTTAAGGTTTACTGAATCCCTTGGGCCTTCTTATTGACGATGAATCACAGAAATTGAATTGGAATTAAACACAAAAGGCACAATGCCGACTAAAGTACAAGAAGACTGACTCTTCTTACTGTCCATATTTTGAACCATTCCAGTGACACTAGTTATAGATTCCGATGCTTCACTTTAGGTTTACTGTATCCCTTGGTCCTTCTTATTGACGATGAGTGACAGAAATTGCATCGGATTTATATACAACAGACACAATGCCGACTTAAGTACATGAAGACCGACACTTCCTACTGACTATGTTTTCAGCCATTTGTGTGACACTAGTTATAGATTCCGATGCTTCACTTGAGGTTTACTGTATCCCTTGGACCTTCTTACTGAAGATGAAACACAGAAATTGCATCGGAATTAAACACAAAAGGCACAATGCCGACTAAAGTACAAGAGGACTGACTCATCTTACTGTCTATGTTTTGAACCATTCCTGTGACACTAGTAATAGATTCCGATGCTTCACCTCAGGTTTACTGTATCCCTCTGACCTTCTTATTGACGATGAAACACTGAAATTGCATCAGAATTAAATAGAAAAGGCACAATGCCGACTTAAGTACAAGACGACTGCCTTTTCTTACTGTCTGTGCTTTGAACCATTCCTGTGACACTAGTTAAGGATTCTGATGCTTCACTACAGGTTTACTGTATCCCTTGGACCTTCTTATTGACGATGAAACACAGAAATTGCATCGGAATTAAATACAAAAGGCACAATGCCGACTTAAGTACAAGAAGACTGACTCTTCTTACTTACTATGTTTTGATAAATTCCTGTGACACTAGTTATAGATTGCGATGCTTCACTTCAGGTTTACTGTATCCCTCTGACCTTCTAATTGACGATGAAACACAGAAATTGCATCGGAATTAAATAGAAAAGGCACAATGCCGACTTAAGTACAAGAAGACTGACTCTTCTTACTGTCTAAGTTTAGAACCATTCCTGTGACACTAGTTATAGATTCCGATGCTTCACTTCAGGTTTACTGTATCTCTTGGACCTTCTTATTGACGATGAAACACAGAAATTGCATCGGAATTAAATACAAAAGGCACACTGCCGACTTAAAGACAAGAAGACTTACTCTTCTTACTGACTATGTTTTGAACCATTCCTATGACACTAGCTATAGATTCCGATGCTTTATTTCAGGTTTACTGTATCCCTCTGACCTTCTTATTGACGATGAAACACAGAAATTGTATCGGAACTAAATACAAAAGGCACAATGCCGGATTAAGTACAAGAAGACTGACTCTTCTTACTTCCTATGTTTTGAACCATTCCATTGACACTAGTTATAGATTCCGATGCTTCACTCCAGGTTTACTGTATCCCTTGGACCTTCTTATTGACGATGAAACACAGAAATTGCATCGGAATTATATACAAAGGGCAAAATGCCGACTTAAGTACACGAAGACTGACTCTTCTTACTGTCTATGTTTTGAACCATTCCTGTGACACTAGTTATAGATTCCGATGCTTCACTCCAGGTTTACTGTATCCCTCTGACCTTCTTATTGACGATGAAACACTGAAATAGCATCAGAATTAAATAGAAAAGGCACAATGCCGACTTAAGTACAAGACGACTGCCTTTCCTCACTGTCTGTGCTTTGAACCAATCCTGTGACACTAGTTAAGGATTCTGATGCTTCACTACAGGTTTACTGTATCCCTTGGACCTTCTTATTGACGATGAAACACAGAAATTGCATCGTAATTAAATACAAAAGGCACAATGCCGACTTAAGGTCAAGAAGACTGACTCCTCTTAATTATTATGCTTTGATAAATTCCTGTGACACTAGTTATAGATTGCGATGCTTCACTTCAGGTTTACTGTATCTCTTGGACCTTCTTATTGACGATGAAACACAGAAATTGCATCGGAATTAAACACAAAAGGCACACGGCCGACATAAAGACAAGAAGACTGACTCTTCTTACTGACTATGTTTTGAACCATTCCTATGACACTAGCTATAGATTCCGATGCTTTATTTCAGGTTTACTGTATCCCTCTGACCTTCTTATTGACGATGAAACACAGAAATTGTATCGGAACTAAATACAAAAGGCACAATGCCGAATTAAGTACAAGAAGACTGACTCTTCTTACTGTCTATGTTTTGAACCATTCCTGTGACACTAGTTATAGATTCCGATGCTTCACTCCAGGTTTACTGTATCCCTTATATCTTCTTATTGACGATGAAGCACAGAAATTGCAACTGAATTAAATAGAAAAGGCACAATTCCGACTTAAGTACAAGAAGACTGACTTTTATTACTATGTTTTGAACCATTCCTGTGACACTAGTTATAGATTCCGATGTTTCACTTCAGGTTTACTGTATACCTTGGACCTTCTTATTGACGATGAAACACAGAAATTGCATCGGAATTAAATACAAAAGGCACAATGTCGACTTAAGTACAAGAAGTCTGACTCTTCCTACTGTCTATGTTTTGAACCATTCCTGTGACAGTAGTTATAGATACCGATGCTTCACTTCAGGTTTACTGTATCCCTCTGACCTTATTGCCAATGAAACACAGAAATTGCATCGGAAATAAATACAAAAGGCACAATGTCGATTTAAGTACAAGAAGACTGACTCTTCTTACTGTCTATGTTTTGAACCATTCCTGTGACACTAGTTATAGATTCCGATGCTTCACTCCAGGTTTACTGTATCCCTTGGATCTTCTTATTGACGATGAAGCACAGAAATTGCAACTGAATTAAATAGAAAAGGCACAATGCCGACATAAGGACATGAAGACTGACTCTTCTTACTGACTATGATTGGAACCATTTCTGTGACACTAGTTATAGATTCCGATGCTTTACTTCAGGTTTACTGTTTCCCTTTGACCTTCTTATTGACGATGAAACACAGAAATTGCATCGGAATTAAAAACAAAAGGCAAAATGCCAACTTAAGTACCAGAAGACTGACTCTTCTACTGTCTATGTTTTGAACCATTTCTGTGACACTAGTTGTAGAGTCCGATGCTTCACTTCAGGTTTTCTGTATCCCTTGGGCCTTCTTGTTGACGATGAATCACAGAAATTGAATTGGAATTAAACGCAAAAGGCACAATGCCGACTAAAGTACAAGAAGACTGACTCTTCTTACTGTCCATATTTTGAACCATTCCAGTGACACTAGTTATAGATTCCGATGCTTCACTTTAGGTTTACTGTATCCCTTGGTCCTTCTTATTGACAATGAATGACAGAAATTGCATCGGAATTATATACAACAGGCACAATGCCGACTTAAGTACATGAAGACCGACACTTCCTCCTGACTATGTTTTCAGCCATTCCTGTGACACTAGTTATAGATTCCGATGCTTCACTTGAGGTTTACTGTATCCCTTTGACCTTCTTACTGAAGATGAAACACAGAAATTGCATCGGAATTAAACACAAAAGGCACAATGCCGACTAAAGTACAAGAAGACTGACTCATCTTACTATCTATGTTTTGAACTATTCCTGTGACACTAGTTATAGATTCCGATGCTTCACTTCAGGTTTACTGTATCCCTCTGCCCTTCTTATTGACGATGAAACACTGAAATTGCATCAGAATTAAATAGAAAAGGCACAATGCCGACTTAAGTACAAGACGACTGCCTTTCCTTACTGTTTGTGCTTTGAACCATTCCTGTGACACTAGTTAAGGATTCTGATGCTTCACTACAGGTATACTGTATCTCTTGGACCTTCTTATTGTCGATGAAACACAGAAATTGCATCGGAATTAAATACAAAAGGCACAGTGCCGACTTAAGGTCAAGAAGACTGACTCCTCTTACTTACTATGCTTTGATAAATTCCTGTGACACTAGTTATAGATTGCGATGCTTCACTTCAGGTTTACTGTATCTCTTGGACCTTCTTATTGACGATGAAACACAGAAATTGCATCGGAATTAAATACAAAAGGCACACGGCCGACATAAAGACAAGAAGACTGACTCTTCTTACTGACTATGTTTTGAACCATTCCTATGACACTAGCTATAGATTCCGATGCTTTGTTTCAGGTTTACTGTATCCCTCTGACCTTCTTATTGACGACGAAACACAGAAATTGTATCGGAACTAAATACAAAAGGCACAATGCCGAATTAAGTACAAGAAGACTGACTCTTCTTACTGTCTATGTTTTGAACCATTCCATTGACACTAGTTATAGATTCCGATGCTTCACTCCAGGTTTACTGTATCCCTTGGACCTTCTTATTGACGATGAAACACAGATATTGCATCGGAATTATATACAAAGGGCAAAATGCCGACTTAAGTACACGAAGACTGACTCTTCTTACTGTCTATGTTTTGAACCATTCCTGTGACACTAGTTATAGATTCTGATGCTACACTCCAGGTTTACTGTATCCCTTTGACCTTCTTATTGACGATGAAACACAGAAATTGCATCGGAATTAAATAAAAAAGGCTTAATGCCGCCTTAGGGACAAGAGGACTGACTGTTCTTACTGACTATGTATTGAACCATTCCTGTGAACCTAGTTATAGATTCCGATGTTTCACTTCAGGTTTACTGTTTCCCTGGACCTTCTTATTGACGATGAAACTCAGAAATTGCATCGGAATTAAATACAAAAGGCAAAATGCCGACTTAAGTACAAGAAGACTGACTCTTCTTACTGTCCATATTTTGAACCATTCCAGTGACACTAGTTATAGATTCCGATGCTTCACTTTAGGTTTACTGTATCCCTTGGTCCTTCTTATTGACGATGAAAGACAGATATTGCATCGGAATTATATACAAAAGGCACAATGCCGACTTAAGTACATGAAGACCGACACTTCCTACTGACTATGATTTGAACCTTTCCTGTGACACTAGTTACAGATTCCGATGCTTCACTTGAGGTTTACTGTATCCCTTGGACCTTCTTACTGACGATGAAACACAGAAATTGCATCGGAATTAAACACAAAAGGCACAATGCCGACTTAAGTACATGAAGACCGACACTTCCTACTGACTATGTTTTGAACCATTTCTGTGACACTAGTTATAGATTCCGATGCTTCACTTGAGGTTTACTGTATCCCTTGGAAATTCTTACTGACGATGAAACACAGAAATTGCATCGGAATTAAACACAAAAGGCACAATGCCGACTTAAGTACAAGCAGACTGACTCTTCTTACTGTCCATATTTTGAACCATTCCAGTGACACTAGTTATAGATTCCGATGCTTCACTTTAGGTTTACTGTATCCCTTGTTCCTTCTTATTGACGATGAAAGACAGAAATTGCATCGGAATTATATACAAAAGGCACAATGCCGACTTAAGTACATGAAGACCGACACTTCCTACTGACTACGTTTTGAACCATTCCTGTGACACTAGTTATATTCCGATGCTTCACTTCAGGTTTACTTATCCCTCTGACCATATTGCCGATGAAACACAGAAGTTGCATCGGAATTAAATACAAAAGGCACAATGCCGACTTAAGGACAAGAGGACTGACACTTCTCACTGACTATGATTTGAACTATTCCTGTGACACTAGTTATAGATTCCGATGCTTCACTTCAGGTTTACTGTTTCCCTGGACCTTCTTATTGACGATGAAACTCAGAAATTGCATCGGAATTAAATACAGAAGGCAAAATGCCGACTTAAGTACAAGAAGACTGACTCTTCTACCGTCTATGCTTTGAACCATTTCTGTGACACTAGTTGCAGAGTCCGATGCTTCACTTAAGGTTTACTGAATCCCTTGGGCCTTCTTATTGACGATGAATCACAGAAATTGAATTGGAATTAAACACAAAAGGCACAATGCCGACTAAAGTACAAGAAGACTGACTCTTCTTACTGTTCATATGTTGAACCATTCCAGTGACACTAGTTATAGATTCCGATGCTTCACTTTAGGTTTACTGTATCCCTTGGTCCTTCTTATTGACGATGAGTGACAGAAATTGCATCGGAATTATATACAACAGACACAATGCCGACTTAAGTACATGAAGACCGACACTTCCTACTGACTATGTTTTCAGCCATTTGTGTGACACTAGTTATAGATTCCGATGCTTCACTTGAGGTTTACTGTATCCCTTGGACCTTCTTACTGAAGATGAAACACAGAAATTGCATCGGAATTAAACACAAAAGGCACAATGCCGACTAAAGTACAAGAGGACTGACTCATCTTACTGTCTATGTTTTGAACCAATCCTGTGACACTAGTTATAGATTCCGATGCTTCACTTCAGGTTTACTGTATCCCTCTGACCTTCTTGTTGACGATGAAACACTGAAATTGCATCAGAATTAAATAGAAAAGGCACAATGCCGACTTCAGTACAAGACGACTGCCTTTTCTTACTGTCTGTGCTTTGAACCATTCCTGTGACACTAGTTAAGGATTCTGATGCTTCACTACAGGTTTACTGTATCCCTTGGACCTTCTTATTGACGATGAAACACAGAAATTGCATCGGAATTAAATAGAAAAGGCACAATGCCGACTTAAGTACAAGAAGACTGACTCTTCTTACTTACTATGGTTTGATAAATTCCTGTGACACTAGTTATAGATTGCGATGCTTCACTTCAGGTTTACTGTATCCCTCTGACCTTCTAATTGACGATGAAACACAGAAATTGCATCGGAATTAAATAGAAAAGGCACAATGCCGACTTAAGTACAAGAAGACTGACTCTTCTTACTGTCTATGTTTAGAACCATTCCTGTGACACTAGTTATAGATTCCGATGCTTCACTTCAGGTTTACTGTATCTCTTGGACCTTCTTATTGACGATGAACCACAGAAATTGCATCGGAATTAAATACAAAAGGCACACTGCCGACTTAAAGACAAGAAGACTTACTCTTCTTACTGACTATGTTTTGAACCATTCCTATGACACTAGCTATAGATTCCGATGCTTTATTTCAGGTTTACTGTATCCCTCTGACCTTCTTATTGACGATGAAACACAGAAATTGTATCGGAACTAAATACAAAAGGCACAATGCCGGATTAAGTACAAGAAGACTGACTCTTCTTACTTCCTATGTTTTGAACCATTCCATTGACACTAGTTATAGATTCCGATGCTTCACTCCAGGTTTACTGTATCCCTTGGACCTTCTTATTGACGATGAAACACAGAAATTGCATCGGAATTATATACAAAGGGCAAAATGCCGACTTAAGTACACGAAGACTGACTCTTCTTACTGTCTATGTTTTGAACCATTCCTGTGACACTAGTTATAGATTCCGATGCTTCACTCCAGGTTTACTGTATCCCTTATATCTTCTTATTGACGATGAAGCACAGAAATTGCAACTGAATTAAATAGAAAAGGCACAATTCCGACTTAAGTACAAGTAGACTGACTTTTATTACTGACTATGTTTTGAACTATTCATGTGACACTAGTTATAGATTCCGATGTTTCACTTCAGGTTTACTGTATACCTTGGACCTTCTTATTGACGATGAAACACAGAAATTGCATCGGAATTAAATACAAAAGGCACAATGTCGACTGAAGTACAAGAAGACTGACTCTTCCTACTGTCTATGTTTTGAACCATTCCTGTGACAGTAGTTATAGATACCGATGCTTCACTTCAGGTTTACTGTATCCCTCTGACCTTATTGCCGATGAAACACAGATATTGCATCGGAAATAAATACAAAAGGCACAATGTCGATTTAAGTACAAGAAGACTGACTCTTCTTACTGTCTATGTTTTGAACCATTCCTGTGACACTAGTTATATATTGCGATGCTTCACTCCAGGTTTACTGTATCCCTTGGATCTTCTTATTGACGATGAAGCACAGAAATTGCAACTGAATTAAATAGAAAAGGCACAATGCCCACATAAGGACAAGAAGACTGACTCTTCTTACTGACTATGATTGGAACCATTCCTGTGACACTAGTTATAGATTCCGATGCTTCACTTCAGGTTTACTGTTTCCCTTTGACCTTCTTATTGACGATGAAACACAGAAATTGCATCGGAATTAAATACAAAAGGCAAACGAAAACTTAAGTACAAGAAGACTGACTCTTCTACTGTCTATGTTTTGAACCATTTCTGTGACACTAGTTGTAGAGTCCGATGCTTCACTTCAGGTTTTCTGTATCCCTTGGGCCTTCTTGTTGACGATGAATCACAGAAATTGAATTGGAATTAAACACAAAAGGCACAATGCCGACTAAAGTACAAGAAGACTGACTCTTCTTACTGTCCATATTTTGAACCATTCCAGTGACACTAGTTATAGATTCTGATGCTTCACTTTAGGTTTACTGTATCCCTTGGTCCTTCTTATTGACGATGAATGACAGAAATTGCATCGGAATTATATACAACAGGCACAATGCCGACTTAAGTACATGAAGACCGACACTTCCTACTGACTATGTTTTCAGCCATTCCTGTGACACTAGTTATAGATTCCAATGCTTCACTTGAGGTTTACTGTATCCCTTTGACCTTCTTACTGAAGATGAAACACAGAAATTGCATCGGAATTAAACACAAAAGGCACAATGCCGACTAAAGTACAAGAAGACTGACTCATCTTACTGTCTATGTTTTGAACCATTCCTGTGACACTAGTTATAGATTCCGATGCTTCACTTCAGGTTTACTGTATCCCTCTGACCTTCTTATTGACGATGAAACACTGAAATTGCATCAGAATTAAATAGAAAAGGCACAATGCCGACTTAAGTACAAGACGACTGCCTTTCCTTACTGTCTGTGCTTTGAACCATTCCTGTGACACTAGTTAAGGATTCTGATGCTTCACTACAGGTTTACTGTATCCCTTGGACCTTCTTATTGACGATGAAACACAGAAATTGCATCGGAATTAAATACAAAAGGCACAATGCCGACTTAAGGTCAAGAAGACTGACTCCTCTTACTTACTATGCTTTGATAAATTCCTGTGACACTAGTTATAGATTGCGATGCTTCACTTCAGGTTTACTGTATCTCTTGGACCTTCTTATTGACGATGAAACACAGAAATTGCATCGGAATTAAATACAAAAGGCACACGGCCGACATAAAGACAAGAAGACTGACTCTTCTTACTGACTATGTTTTGAACCATTCCTATGACACTAGCTATAGATTCCGATGCTTTATTTCAGGTTTACTGTATCCCTCTGACCTTCTTATTGACGATGAAACACAGAAATTGTATCGGAACTAAATACAAAGGCACAATGCCGAATTAAGTACAAGAAGACTGACTCTTCTTACTGTCTATGTTTTGAACCATTCCTGTGACACTAGTTATAGATTCTGATGCCACACTCCAGGTTTACTGTATCCCTTTGACCTACTTATTGACGATGAAACACAGAAATTGCATCGGAATTAAATAAAAAAGGCACAATGCCGCCTTAGGGACAAGAGGACTGACTGTTCTTACTGACTATGTATTGAACCATTCCTGTGAACCTAGTTATAGATTCCGATGCTTCACTTCAGGTTTATTGTATCCCTGTGACCTTTTTATTGACGATGAAACACAGAAATTGCTTCGGAAATAAATACAAAAGGCACAATGTCGATTTAAGTACAAGAAGACTGACCCTTCTTACTGTCTATGTTTTGAACCATTCCTGTGACACTAGTTATAGATTCCGATGCTTCACTCCAGGCTTACTGTATCCCTTATATCTTCTTATTGACGATGAAGCACAGAAATTGCAACTGAATTAAATAGAAAAGGCACAATTCCGACTTAAGTACAAGAAGACTGACTTTTATTACTGACTATGTTTTGAACCATTCCTGTGACACTAGTTATAGATTCCGATGTTTCACTTCAGGTTTACTGTATACCTTGGACCTTCTTATTGACGATGAAACACAGAAATTGCATCGGAATTAAATACAAAAGGCACAATGTCGACTTAAGTACAAGAAGACTGACTCTTCCTACTGTCTATGTTTTGAACCATTCCTGTGACAGTAGTTATAGATACCGATGCTTCACTTCAGGTTTACTGTATCCCTCTGACCTTATTGCCGATGAAACACAGATATTGCATCGGAAATAAATACAAAAGGCACAATGTCGATTTAAGTACAAGAAGACTGACTCTTCTTACTGTCTATGTTTTGAACCATTCCTGTGACACTAGTTATATATTGCGATGCTTCACTCCAGGTTTACTGTATCCCTTGGATCTTCTTATTGACGATGAAGCACAGAAATTGCAACTGAATTAAATAGAAAAGGCACAATGCCCACATAAGGACAAGAAGACTGACTCTTCTTACTGACTATGATTGGAACCATTCCTGTGACACTAGTTATAGATTCCGATGCTTCACTTCAGGTTTACTGTTTCCCTTTGACCTTCTTATTGACGATGAAACACAGAAATTGCATCGGAATTAAATACAAAAGGCAAACGAAAACTTAAGTACAAGAAGACTGACTCTTCTACTGTCTATGTTTTGAACCATTTCTGTGACACTAGTTGTAGAGTCCGATGCTTCACTTCAGGTTTTCTGTATCCCTTGGGCCTTCTTGTTGACGATGAATCACAGAAATTGAATTGGAATTAAACACAAAAGGCACAATGCCGACTAAAGTACAAGAAGACTGACTCTTCTTACTGTCCATATTTTGAACCATTCCAGTGACACTAGTTATAGATTCTGATGCTTCACTTTAGGTTTACTGTATCCCTTGGTCCTTCTTATTGACGATGAATGACAGAAATTGCATCGGAATTATATACAACAGGCACAATGCCGACTTAAGTACATGAAGACCGACACTTCCTACTGACTATGTTTTCAGCCATTCCTGTGACACTAGTTATAGATTCCAATGCTTCACTTGAGGTTTACTGTATCCCTTTGACCTTCTTACTGAAGATGAAACACAGAAATTGCATCGGAATTAAACACAAAAGGCACAATGCCGACTAAAGTACAAGAAGACTGACTCATCTTACTGTCTATGTTTTGAACCATTCCTGTGACACTAGTTATAGATTCCGATGCTTCACTTCAGGTTTTCTGTATCCCTCTGACCTTCTTATTGACGATGAAACACTGAAATTGCATCAGAATTAAATAGAAAAGGCACAATGCCGACTTAAGTACAAGACGACTGCCTTTCCTTACTGTCTGTGCTTTGAACCATTCCTGTGACACTAGTTAAGGATTCTGATGCTTCACTACAGGTTTACTGTATCTCTTGGACCTTCTTATTGTCGATGAAACACAGAAATTGCATCGGAATTAAATACAAAAGGCACAATGCCGACTTAAGGTCAAGAAGACTGACTCCTCTTACTTACTATGCTTTGATAAATTCCTGTGACACTAGTTATAGATTGCGATGCTTCACTTCAGGTTTACTGTATCTCTTGGACCTTCTTATTGACGATGAAACACAGAAATTGCATCGGAATTAATTACAAAAGGCACACGGCCGACATAAAGACAAGAAGACTGACTCTTCTTACTGACTATGTTTTGAACCATTCCTATGACACTAGCTATAGATTCCGATGCTTTATTTCAGGTTTACTGTATCCCTCTGACCGTCTTATTGACGATGAAACACAGAAATTGTATCGGAACTAAATACAAAAGGCACAATGCCGAATTAAGTACAAGAAGACTGACTCTTCTTACTGTCGATGTTTTGAATAATTCCATTGACACTAGTTATAGATTCCGATGCTTCACTCCAGGTTTACAGTATCCCTTGGACCTTCTTATTGACGATGAAACACAGAAATTGCATCGGAATTATATACAAAGGGCAAAATGCCGACTTAAGTACACGAAGACTGACTCTTCTTACTGTCTATGTTTTGAACCATTCCTGTGACACTAGTTATAGATTCTGATGCTACACTCCAGGTTTACTGTATCCCTTTGACCTTCTTATTGACGATGAAACACAGAAATTGCATCGGAATTAAATAAAAAAGGCACAATGCCGCCTTAGGGACAAGAGGACTGACTGTTCTTACTGACTATGTATTGAACCATTCCTGTGAACCTAGTTATAGATTCCGATGCTTCACTTCAGGTTTATTGTATCCCTCTGACCTTTTTATTGACGATGAAACACAGAAATTGCTTCGGAAATAAATACAAAAGGCACAATGTCGATTTAAGTACAAGAAGACTGACCCTTCTTACTGTCTATGTTTTGAACCATTCCTGTGACACTAGTTATTGATTCCGATGCTTCACTCCAGGTTTACTGTATCCCTTATATCTTCTTATTGACGATGAAGCACAGAAATTGCAACTGAATTAAATAGAAAAGGCACAATTCCGACTTAAGTACAAGAAGACTGACTTTTATTACTGACTATGTTTTGAACCATTCCTGTGACACTAGTTATAGATTCCGATGTTTCACTTCAGGTTTACTGTATACCTTGGACCTTCTTATTGACGATGAAACACAGAAATTGCATCGGAATTAAATACAAAAGGCACAATGTCGACTTAAGTACAAGAAGACTGACTCTTCCTACTGTCTATGTTTTGAACCATTCCTGTGACAGTAGTTATAGATACCGATGCTTCACTTCAGGTTTACTGTATCCCTCTGACCTTATTGCCGATGAAACACAGAAATTGCATCGGAAATAAATACAAAAGGCACAATGTCGATTTAAGTACAAGAAGACTGACTCTTCTTACTGTCTATGTTTTGAACCATTCCTGTGACACTAGTTATAGATTCCGATGCTTCACTCCAGGTTTACTGTATCCCTTGGATCTTCTTATTGACGATGAAGCACAGAAATTGCAACTGAATTAAATAGAAAAGGCACAATGCCGACATAAGGACAAGAAGACTGACACTTCTTTCTGACTATGATTGGAACCATTCCTGTGACACTAGTTATAGATTCCGATGCTTCACTTCAGGTTTACTGTTTCCCTTTGACCTTCTTATTGACGATGAAACACAGAAATTGCATCGGAATTAAATACAAAAGGCAAAATGCCAACTTAAGTACAAGAAGACTGACTCTTCTACTGTCTATGTTTTGAACCATTTCTGTGACACTAGTTGAAGAGTCCGATGCTTCACTTCAGGTTTTCTGTATCCCTTGGGCCTTCTTGTTGACGATGAATCACAGAAATTGAATTGGAATTAAACACAAAAGGCACAATGCCGACTAAAGTACAAGAAGACTGACTCTTCTTACTGTCCATATTTTGAACCATTCCAGTTACACTAGTTATAGATTCCGATGCTTCACTTTAGGTTTACTGTATCCCTTGGTCCTTCTTATTGACGATGAATGACAGAAATTGCATCGGAATTATATACAACAGGCACAATGCCGACTTAAGTACATGAAGACCGACACTTCCTCCTGACTATGTTTTCAGCCATTCCTGTGACACTAGTTATAGATTCCGATGCTTCACTTGAGGTTTACTGTATCCCTTTGACCTTCTTACTGAAGATGAAACACAGAAATTGCATCGGAATTAAACACAAAAGGCACAATGCCGACTAAAGTACAAGAAGACTGACTCATCTTACTGTCTATGTTGTGAACCATTCCTGTGACACTAGTTATAGATTCCGATGCTTCACTTCAGGTTTACTGTATCCCTCTGACCTTCTTATTGACGATGAAACACTGAAATTGCATCAGAATTAAATAGAAAAGGCACAATGCCGACTTAAGTACAAGACGACTGCCTTTCCTTACTGTCTGTGCTTTGAACCATTCCTGTGACACTAGTTAAGGATTCTGATGCTTCACTACAGGTTTACTGTATCTCTTGGACCTTCTTATTGTCGATGAAACACAGAAATTGCATCGGAATTAAATACAAAAGGCACAATGCCGACTTAAGGTCAAGAAGACTGACTCCTCTTACTTACTATGCTTTGATAAATTCCTGTGACACTAGTTATAGATTGCGATGCTTCACTTCAGGTTTACTGTATCTCTTGGACCTTCTTATTGACGATGAAACACAGAAATTGCATCGGAATTAAATACAAAAGGCACACGGCCGACATAAAGACAAGAAGACTGACTCTTCTTACTGACTATGTTTTGAACCATTCCTATGACACTAGCTATAGATTCCGACGCTTTATTTCAGGTTTACTGTATCCCTCTGACCTTCTTATTGACGATGAAACACAGAAATTGTATCGGAACTAAATACAAAAGGCACAATGCCGAATTAAGTACAAGAAGACTGACTCTTCTTACTGTCTATGTTTTGAACCATTCCATTGACACTAGTTATAGATTCCGATGCTTCACTCCAGGTTTACTGTATCCCTTGGACCTTCTTATTGACGATGAAACACAGAAATTGCATCGGAATTATATACAAAGGGCAAAATGCCGACTTAAGTACACGAAGACTGACTCTTCTTACTGTCTATGTTTTGAACCATTCCTGTGACACTAGTTATAGATTCCGATGCTTCACTCCAGGTTTACTGTATCCCTTATATCTTCTTATTGACGATGAAGCACAGAAATTGCATCGGAATTAAATAAAAAAGGCACAATGCCGCCTTAGGGACAAGAGGACTGACTGTTCTTACTGACTATGTATTGAACCATTCCTGTGAACCTAGTTATAGATTCCGATGCTTCACTTCAGGTTTATTGTATCCCTCTGACCTTTTTATTGACGATGAATCACAGAAATTGCTTCGGAAATAAATACAAAAGGCACAATGTCGATTTAAGTACAAGTAGACTGACCCTTCTTACTGTCTATGTTTTGAACCATTCCTGTGACACTAGTTATAGATTCCGATGCTTCACTCCAGGTTTACTGTATCCCTTATATCTTCTTATTGACGATGAAGCACAGAAATTGCAACTGAATTAAATAGAAAAGGCACAATACCGTCTTAAGTACAAGAAGACTGACTCTTCTTACTGACTATGATTGGAACCATTCCTGTGACACTAGTTATAGATTCCGATGTTTCACTTCAGGTTTACTGTATACCTTGGACCTTCTTATTGACGATGAAACACAGAAATTGCATCGGAATTAAATACAAAAGGCACAATGTCGACTTAAGTACAAGAAGACTGACTCTTCCTACTGTCTATGTTTTGAACCATTCCTGTGACAGTAGTTATAGATACCGATGCTTCACTTCAGGTTTACTGTATCCCTCTGACCTTATTGCCGATGAAACACAGAAATTGCATCGGAAATAAATACAAAAGGCACAATGTCGATTTAAGTACAAGAAGACTGACTCTTCTTACTGTCTATGTTTTGAACCATTCCTGTGACACTAGTTATAGATTCCGATGCTTCACTCCAGGTTTACTGTATCCCTTGGATCTTCTTATTGACGATGAAGCACAGAAATTGCAACTGAATTAAATAGAAAAGGCACAATGCCGACATAAGGACAAGAAGACTGACTCTTCTTACTGACTATGATTGGAACCATTCCTGTGACACTAGTTATAGATTCCGATGCTTCACTACTGGTTTACTGTTTCCTTTTGACCTTCTTATTGACGATGAAACACAGAAATTGCATCGGAATTAAATACAAAAGGCAAAATGCCAACTTAAGTACAAGAAGACTGACTCTTCTACTGTCTATGTTTTGAACCATTTCTGTGACACTAGTTGTAGAGTCCGATGCTTCACTTCAGGTTTTCTGTATCCCTTGGGCCTTCTTGTTGACGATGAATCACAGAAATTAAATTGGAATTAAACACAAAAGGCACAATGCCGACTAAAGTACAAGAAGACTGACTTTTCTTACTGTCCATATTTTGAACCATTCCAGTGACACTAGTTATAGATTCCGATGCTTCACTTTAGGTTTACTGTATCCCTTGGTCCTTCTTATTGACGATGAATGACAGAAATTGCATCGGAATTATATACAACAGGCACAATGCCGACTTAAGTACATGAAGACCGACACTTCCTCCTGACTATGTTTTCAGCCATTCCTGTGACACTAGTTATAGATTCCGATGCTTCACTTGAGGTTTACTGTATCCCTTTGACCTTCTTACTGAAGATGAAACACAGAAATAGCATCGGAATTAAACACAAAAGGCACAATGCCGACTAAAGTACAAGAAGACTGACTCATCTTACTGTCTATGTTTTGAACCATTCCTGTGACACTAGTTATAGATTCCGATGCTTCACTTCAGGTTTACTGTATCCCTCTGACCTTCTTATTGACGATGAAACACTGAAATTGCATCAGAATTAAATAGAAAAGGCACAATGCCGACTTAAGTACAAGACGACTGCCTTTCCTTACTGTCTGTGCTTTGAACCATTCCTGTGACACTAGTTAAGGATTCTGATGCTTCACTACAGGTTTACTGTATCTCTTGGACCTTCTTATTGTCGATGAAACACAGAAATTGCATCGGAATTAAATACAAAAGGCACAATGCCGACTTAAGGTCAAGAAGACTGACTCCTCTTACTTACTATGCTTTGATAAATTCCTGTGACACTAGTTATAGATTGCGATGCTTCACTTCAGGTTTACTGTATCTCTTGGACCTTCTTATTGACGATGAAACACAGAAATTGCATCGGAATTAAATACAAAAGGCACACGGCCGACATAAAGACAAGAAGAGTGACTCTTCTTACTGACTATGTTTGAACCATTCCTATGACACTAGCTATTGATTCCGATGCTTTATTTCAGGTTTACTGTATCCCTCTGACCTTCTTATTGACGATGAAACACAGAAATTGTATCGGAACTAAATACAAAAGGCACAATGCCGAATTACGTACAAGAAGACTGACTCTTCTTACTGTCTATGTTTTGAACCATTCCATTGACACTAGTTATAGATTCCGATGCTTCACTCCAGGTTTACTGTATCCCTTGGACCTTCTTATTGACGATGAAACACAGAAATTGCATCGGAATTATATACAAAGGGCAAAATGCCGACTTAAGTACACGAAGACTGACTCTTCTTACTGTCTATGTTTTGAACCATTCCTGTGACACTAGTTATAGATTCTGATGCTACACTCCAGGTTTACTGTATCCCTTTGACCTTCTTATTGACGATGAAACACAGAAATTGCATCGGAATTAAATAAAAAAGGCACAATGCCGCCTTAGGGACAAGAGGACTGACTGTTCTTACTGACTATGTATTGAACCATTCCTGTGAACCTAGTTATAGATTCCGATGCTTCACTTCAGGTTTATTGTATCCCTCTGACCTTTTTATTGACGATGAAACACAGAAATTGCTTCGGAAATAAATACAAAAGGCACAATGTCGATTTAAGTACAAGAAGACTGACCCTTCTTACTGTCTATGTTTTTGAACCATTCCTGTGACACTAGTTATAGATTCCGATGCTTCACTCCAGGTTTACTGTATCCCTTATATCTTCTTATTGACGATGAAGCAGAGAAATTGCAACTGAATTAAATAGAAAAGGCTCAATTCCGACTTAAGTACAAGAAGACTGACTTTTATTACTGACTATGTTTTGAACCATTCCTGTGACACTAGTTATAGATTCCGATGTTTCACTTCAGGTTTACTGTATACCTTGGACCTTCTTATTGACGATGAAACACAGAAATTGCATCGGAATTAAATACAAAAGGCACAATGTCGACTTAAGTACAAGAAGACTGACTCTTCCTACTGTCTATGTTTTGAACCATTCCTGTGACAGTAGTTATAGATACCGATGCTTCACTTCAGGTTTACTGTATCACTCTGACCTTATTGCCGATGAAACACAGAAATTGCATCGGAAATAAATACAAAAGGCACAATGTCGATTTAAGTACAAGAAGACTGACTCTTCTTACTGTCTATGTTTTGAACCATTCCTGTGACACTAGTTATAGATTCCGATGCTTCACTCCAGGTTTACTGTATCCCTTGGATCTTCTTATTGACGATGAAGCACAGAAATTGCAACTGAATTAAATAGAAAAGGCACAATGCCGACATAAGGACAAGAAGACTGACTCTTCTACTGTCTATGTTTTGAACCATTTCTGTGACACTAGTTGTAGAGTCCGATGCTTCACTTCAGGTTTTCTGTATCCCTTGGGCCTTCTTGTTGACGATGAATCACAGAAATTAAATTGGAATTAAACACAAAAGGCACAATGCCGACTAAAGTACAAGAAGACTGACTTTTCTTACTGTCCATATTTTGAACCATTCCAGTGACACTAGTTATAGATTCCGATGCTTCACTTTAGGTTTACTGTATCCCTTGGTCCTTCTTATTGACGATGAATGACAGAAATTGCATCGGAATTATATACAACAGGCACAATGCCGACTTAAGTACATGAAGACCGACACTTCCTCCTGACTATGTTTTCAGCCATTCCTGTGACACTAGTTATAGATTCCGATGCTTCACTTGAGGTTTACTGTATCCCTTTGACCTTCTTACTGAAGATGAAACACAGAAATTGCATCGGAATTAAACACAAAAGGCACAATGCCGACTAAAGTACAAGAAGACTGACTCATCTTACTGTCTATGTTTTGAACCATTCCTGTGACACTACTTATAGATTCCGATGCTTCACTTCAGGTTTACTGTATCCCTCTGACCTTCTTATTGACGATGAAACACTGAAATTGCATCAGAATTAAATAGAAAAGGCACAATGCCGACTTAAGTACAAGACGACTGCCTTTCCTTACTGTCTGTGGTTTGAACCATTCCTGTGACACTAGTTAAGGATTCTGATGCTTCACTACAGGTTTACTGTATCTCTTGGACCTTCTTATTGTCGATGAAACACAGAAATTGCATCGGAATTAAATACAAAAGGCACAATGCCGACTTAAGGTCAAGAAGACTGACTCCTCTTACTTACTATGCTTTGATAAATTCCTGTGACACTAGTTATAGATTGCGATGCTTCACTTCAGGTTTACTGTATCTCTTGGACCTTCTTATTGACGATGAAACACAGAAATTGCATCGGAATTAAATACAAAAGGCACACGGCCGACATAAAGACAAGAAGAGTGACTCTTCTTACTGACTATGTTTGAACCATTCCTATGACACTAGCTATTGATTCCGATGCTTTATTTCAGGTTTACTGTATCCCTCTGACCTTCTTATTGACGATGAAACACAGAAATTGTATCGGAACTAAATACAAAAGGCACAATGCCGAATTACGTACAAGAAGACTGACTCTTCTTACTGTCTATGTTTTGAACCATTCCATTGACACTAGTTATAGATTCCGATGCTTCACTCCAGGTTTACTGTATCCCTTGGACCTTCTTATTGACGATGAAACACAGAAATTGCATCGGAATTATATACAAAGGGCAAAATGCCGACTTAAGTACACGAAGACTGACTCTTCTTACTGTCTATGTTTTGAACCATTCCTGTGACACTAGTTATAGATTCTGATGCTACACTCCAGGCTTACTGTATCCCTTTGACCTTCTTATTGACGATGAAACACAGAAATTGCATCGGAATTAAATAAAAAAGGCACAATGCCGCCTTAGGGACAAGAGGACTGACTGTTCTTACTGACTATGTATTGAACCATTCCTGTGAACCTAGTTATAGATTCCGATGCTTCACTTCAGGTTTATTGTATCCCTCTGACCTTTTTATTGACGATGAAACACAGAAATTGCTTCGGAAATAAATACAAAAGGCACAATGTCGATTTAAGTACAAGAAGACTGACCCTTCTTACTGTCTATGTTTTTGAACCATTCCTGTGACACTAGTTATAGATTCCGATGCTTCACTCCAGGTTTACTGTATCCCTTATATCTTCTTATTGACGATGAAGCAGAGAAATTGCAACTGAATTAAATAGAAAAGGCTCAATTCCGACTTAAGTACAAGAAGACTGACTTTTATTACTGACTATGTTTTGAACCAATCCTGTGACACTAGTTGTAGAGTCCGATGCTTCACTTCAGGTTTTCTGTATCCCTTGGGCCTTCTTGTTCACGATGAATCACAGAAATTGAATTGGAATTAAACACAAAAGGCACAATGCCGACTAAAGTACAAGAAGACTGACTCTTCTTACTGTCCATTTTTTGAACCATTCCAGTGACACTAGTTATAGATTCCGATGCTTCACTTTAGGTTTACTGTATCCCTTGGTCCTTCTTATTGACGATGAATGACAGAAATTGCATCGGAATTATATACAACAGGCACAATGCCGACTTAAGTACATGAAGACCGACACTTCCTACTGACTATGTTTTCAGCCATTCCTGTGACACTAGTTATAGATTCCGATGCTTCACTACAGGTTTACTGTATCCCTTGGACCTTCTTATTGACGATGAAACACAGAAATTGCATCGGAATTAAATACAAAAGGCACAATGCCGACTTAAGGTCAAGAAGACTGACTCCTCTTACTTACTATGCTTTGATAAATTCCTGTGACACTAGTTATAGATTGCGATGCTTCACTTCAGGTTTACTGTATCTCTTGGACCTTCTTATTGACGATGAAACACAGAAATTGCATCGGAATTAAATACAAAAGGCACACGGCCGACATAAAGACAAGAAGACTGACTCTTCTTACTGACTATGTTTTGAACCATTCCTATGACACTAGCTATAGATTCCGATGCTTTATTTCAGGTTTACTGTATCCCTCTGACCTTCTTATTGACGATGAAACACAGAAATGGTATCGGAACTAAGTACAAAAGGCACAATGCCGAATTAAGTACAAGAAGACTGACTCTTCTTACTGTCTATGTTTTGAACCATTCCATTGACACTAGTTATAGATTCCGATGCTTCACTCCAGGTTTACTGTATCCCTTGGACCTTCTTATTGACGATGAAACACAGAAATTGCATCGGAATTATATACAAAGGGCAAAATGCCGACTTAAGTACACGAAGACTGACTCTTCTTACTGTCTATGTTTTGAACCATTCCTGTGACACTAGTTATAGATTCCGATGTTTCACTTCAGGTTTACTGTATACCTTGGACCTTCTTATTGACGATGAAACACAGAAATTGCATCGGAATTAAATACAAAAGGCACAATGTCGACTTAAGTACAAGAAGACTGACTCTTCCTACTGTCTATGTTTTGAACCATTCCTGTGACAGTAGTTATAGATACCGATGCTTCACTTCAGGTTTACTGTATCCCTCTGACCTTATTGCCGATGAAACACAGAAATTGCATCGGAAATAAATACAAAAGGCACAATGTCGATTTAAGTACAAGAAGACTGACCCTTCTTACTGTCTATGTTTTGAACCATTCCTGTGACACTAGTTATAGATTCCGATGCTTCACTCCAGGTTTACTGTATCCCTTGGATCTTCTTATTGACGATGAAGCACAGAAATTGCAACTGAATTAAATAGAAAAGGCACAATGCCGACATAAGGACAAGAAGACTGACTCTTCTTACTGACTATGATTGGAACCATTCCTGTGACACTAGTTATAGATTCCGATGCGTCACTTCAGGTTTACTGTTTCCCTTTGACCTTCTTATTGACGATGATACACAGAAATTGCATCGGAATT
Organism: Schistocerca piceifrons; assembly: GCF_021461385.2. Lineage (NCBI taxonomy): Eukaryota > Metazoa > Arthropoda > Insecta > Orthoptera > Acrididae > Schistocerca > Schistocerca piceifrons. The sequence goes on from NW_025728690.1 coordinate 535,893, forward strand.
AAATACAAAAGGCAAAATGCCAACTTAAGTACAAGAAGACTGACTCTTCTACTGTCTATGTTTTGAACAATTTCTGTGACACTAGTTGTAGAGTCCGATGCTTCACTTCAGGTTTTCTGTATCCCTCTGACCTTCTTATTGACGATGAAACACTGAAATTGCATCAGAATTAAATAGAAAAGGCACAATGCCGACTTAAGTACAAGACGACTGCCTTTCCTTACTGTCTGTGCTTTGAACCATTCCTGTGACACTAGTTAAGGATTCTGATGCTTCACTACAGGTTTACTGTATCCCTTGGACCTTCTTATTGACGATGAAACACAGAAATTGCATCGGAATTAAATACAAAACGCACAATGCCGACTTAAGGTCAAGAAGACTGACTCCTCTTACTTACTATGCTTTGATAAATTCCTGTGACACTAGTTATAGATTGCGATGCTTCACTTCAGGTTTACTGTATCTCTTGGACCTTCTTATTGACGATGAAACACAGAAATTGCATCGGAATTAAATACAAAAGGCACACGGCCGTCATAAAGACAAGAAGACTGACTCTTCTTACTGACTATGTTTTGAACCATTCCTATGACACTAGCTATAGATTCCGATGCTTTATTTCAGGTTTACTGTATCCCTCTGACCTTCTTATTGACGATGAAACACAGAAATTGTATCGGAACTAAATACAAAAGGCACAATGCCGAATTAAGTACAAGAAGACTGACTCTTCTTACTGTCTATGTTTTGAACCATTCCTGTGACACTAGTTATAGATTCTGATGCTACCCTCCAGGTTTACTGTATTACTTTGACCTTCTTATTGACGATGAAACACAGAAATTGCATCGGAATTAAATAAAAAAGGCACAATGCCGCCTTAGGGACAAGAGGACTGACTGTTCTTACTGACTATGTATTGAACCATTCCTGTGAACCTAGTTATAGATTCCGATGCTTCACTTCAGGTTTATTGTATCCCTCTGACCTTTTTATTGACGATGAAACACAGAATTTGCTTCGGAAATAAATACAAAAGGCACAATGTCGATTTAAGTACAAGAAGACTGACCCTTCTTACTGTCTATGTTTTGAACCATTCCTGTGACACTAGTTATAGATTCCGATGCTTCACTCCAGGTTTACTGTATCCCTTATATCTTCTTATTGACGACGAAGCACAGAAATTGCAACTGAATTAAATAGAAAAGGCACAATACCGACTTAAGTACAAGAAGACTGACTTTTATTACTGACTATGTTTTGAACCATTCCTGTGACACTAGTTATAGATTCCGATGTTTCACTTCAGGTTTACTGTATACCTTGGACCTTCTTATTGACGATGAAACACAGAAATTGCATCGGAATTAAATACAAAAGGCACAATGTCGACTTAAGTACAAGAAGACTGACTCTTCCTACTGTCTATGTTTTGAACCATTCCTGTGACAGTAGTTATAGATACCGATGCTTCACTTCAGGTTTACTGTATCCCTCTGACCTTATTGCCGATGAAACACAGAAATTGCATCGGAAATAAATACAAAAGGCACAATGTCGATTTAAGTACAAGAAGACTGACTCTTCTTACTGTCTATGTTTTGAACCATTCCTGTGACACTAGTTATAGATTCCGATGCTTCACTCCAGGTTTACTGTATACCTTGGACCTTCTTATTGACGATGAAACACAGAAATTGCATCGGAATTAAATACAAAAGGCACAATGTCGACTTAAGTACAAGAAGACTGACTCTTCCTACTGTCTATGTTTTGAACCATTCCTGTGACAGTAGTTATAGATACCGATGCTTCACTTCAGGTTTACTGTATCCCTCTGACCTTATTGCCGATGAAACACAGAAATTGCATCGGAAATAAATACAAAAGGCACAATGTCGATTTAAGTACAAGAAGACTGACTCTTCTACTGTCTATGTTTTGAACCATTTCTGTGACACTAGTTGTAGAGTCCGATGCTTCACTTCAGGTTTTCTGTATCCCTTGGGCCTTCTTGTTGACGATGAATCACAGAAATTAAATTGGAATTAAACACAAAAGGCACAATGCCGACTAAAGTACAAGAAGACTGACTCTTCTTACTGTCCATATTTTGAACCATTCCAGTGACACTAGTTATAGATTCCGATGCTTCACTTTAGGTTTACTGTATCCCTTGGTCCTTCTTATTGACGATGAATGACAGAAATTGCATCGGAATTATATACAACAGGCACAATGCCGACTTAAGTACATGAAGACCGACACTTCCACCTGACTATGTTTTCAGCCATTCCTGTGACACTAGTTATAGATTCCGATGCTTCACTTGAGGTTTACTGTATCCCTTTGACCTTCTTACAGAAGATGAAACCCAGAAATTGCATCGGAATTAAACACAAAAGGCACAATGCCGACTAAAGTACAAGAAGACTGACTCATCTTACTGTCTATGTTTTGAACCATTCCTGTGACACTAGTTATAGATTCCGATGCTTCACTTCAGGTTTACTGTATCCCTCTGACCTTCTTATTGACGATGAAACACTGAAATTGCATCAGAATTAAATAGAAAAGGCACAATGCCGACTTAAGTACAAGACGACTGCCTTTCCTTACTGTCTGTGCTTTGAACCATTCCTGTGACACTAGTTAAGGATTCTGATGCTTCACTACAGGTTTACTGTATCTCTTGGACCTTCTTATTGTCGATGAAACACAGAAATTGCATCGGAATTAAATACAAAAGGCACAATGCCGACTTAAGGTCAAGAAGACTGACTCCTCTTACTTACTATGCTTTGATAAATTCCTGTGACACTAGTTATAGATTGCGATGCTTCACTTCAGGTTTACTGTATCTCTTGGACCTTCTTATTGACGATGAAACACAGAAATTGCATCGGAATTAAATACAAAAGGCACACGGCCGACATAAAGACAAGAAGACTGACTCTACTTACTGACTATGTTTTGAACCATTCCTATGACACTAGCTATAGATTCCGATGCTTTATTTCAGGTTTACTGTATCCCTCTGACCTTCTTATTGACGATGAAACACAGAAATTGTATCGGAACTAAATACAAAAGGCACAATGCCGAATTAAGTACAAGAAGACTGACTCTTCTTACTGTCTATGTTTTGAACCATTCCATTGACACTAGTTATAGATTCCGATGCTTCACTCCAGGTTTACTGTATCCCTTGGACCTTCTTATTGACGATGAAACACAGAAATTGCATCGGAATTATATACAAAGGGCAAAATGCCGACTTAAGTTCACGAAGACTGACTCTTCTTACTGTCTATGTTTTGAACCATTCCTGTGACACTAGTTATAGATTCTGATGCTACACTCCAGGTTTACTGTATCCCTTTGACCTTCTTATTGACGATGAAACACAGAAATTGCATCGGAATTAAATAAAAAAGGCACAATGCCGCCTTAGGGACAAGAGGACTGACTGTTCTTACTGACTATGTATTGAACCATTCCTGTGAACCTAGTTATAGATTCCGATGCTTCACTTCAGGTTTATTGTATCCCTCTGACCTTTTTATTGACGATGAAACACAGAAATTGCTTCGGAAATAAATACAAAAGGCACAATGTCGATTTAAGTACAAGAAGACTGACCCTTCTTACTGTCTATGTTTTGAACCATTCCTGTGACACTAGTTATAGATTCCGATGCTTCACTCCAGGTTTACTGTATCCCTTATATCTTCTTATTGACGATGAAGCACAGAAATTGCAACTGAATTAAATAGAAAAGGCACAATTCCGACTTAAGTACAAGAAGACTGACTTTTATTACAGACTATGTTTTGAACCATTCCTGTGACACTAGTTATAGATTCCGATGTTTCACTTCAGGTTTACTGTATACCTTGGACCTTCTTATTGACGATGAAACACAGAAATTGCATCGGAATTAAATACAAAAGGCACAATGTCGACTTAAGTACAAGAAGACTGACTCTTCCTACTGTCTATGTTTTGAACCATTCCTGTGACAGTAGTTATAGATACCGATGCTTCACTTCAGGTTTACTGTATCCCTCTGACCTTATTGCCGATGAAACACAGAAATTGCATCGGAAATAAATACAAAAGGCACAATGTCGATTTAAGTACAAGAAGACTGACTCTTCTTACTGTCTATGTTTTGAACCATTCCTGTGACACTAGTTATAGATTCCGATGCTTCACTCCAGGTTTACTGTATCCCTTGGATCTTCTTATTGACGATGAAGCACAGAAATTGCAACTGAATTAAATAGAAAAGGCACAATGCCGACATAAGGACAAGAAGACTGACTCTTCTTACTGACTATGATTGGAACCATTCCTGTGACACTAGTTATAGATTCCGATGCTTCACTTCAGGTTTACTGTTTCCCTTTGACCTTCTTATTGACGATGATACACAGAAATTGCATCGGAATTAAATACAAAAGGCAAAATGCCAACTTAAGTACAAGAAGACTGACTCTTCTACTGTCTATGTTTTGAACCAATTCTGTGACACTAGTTGTAGAGTCCGATGCTTCACTTCAGGTTTTCTGTATCCCTTGGGCCTTCTTGTTGACGATGAATCACAGAAATTGAATTGGAATTAAACACAAAAGGCACAATGCCGACTAAAGTACAAGAAGACTGACTCTTCTTACTGTCCATATTTTGAACCATTCCAGTGACACTAGTTATAGATTCCGATGCTTCACTTTAGGTTTACTGTATCCCTTGGTCCTTCTTATTGACGATGAATGACAGAAATTGCATCGGAATTATATACAATAGGCACAATGCCGACTTAAGTACATGAAGACCGACACTTCCTACTGACTATGTTTTCAGCCATTCCTGTGACACTAGTTATAGATTCCGATGCTTCACTTGAGGTTTACTGTATCCCTTTGACCTTCTTACTGAAGATGAAACACAGAAATTGCATCGGAATTAAACACAAAAGGCACAATGCCGACTAAAGTACAAGAAGACTGACTCATCTTTCTGTCTATGTTTTGAACCATTCCTGTGACACTAGTTATAGATTCCGATGCTTCACTTCAGGTTTACTGTATCCCTCTGACCTTCTTATTGACGATGAAACACTGAAATTGCACCAGAATTAAATAGAAAAGGCACAATGCCGACTTCAGTACAAGACGACTGCCTTTCCTTACTGTCTGTGCTTTGAACCATTCCTGTGACACTAGTTAAGGATTCTGATGCTTCACTACAGGTTTACTGTATCCCTTGGACCTTCTAATTGACGATGAAACACAGAAATTGCATCGGAATTAAATACAAAAGGCACAATGCCGACTTAAGGTCAAGAAGACTGACTCCTCTTACTTACTATGCTTTGATAAATTCCTGTGACACTAGTTATAGATTGCGATGCTTCACTTCAGGTTTACTGTATCTCTTGGACCTTCTTATTGACGATGAAACACAGAAATTGCATCGGAATTAAATACAAAAGGCACACGGCCGGCATAAAGACAAGAACACTGACTCTTCTTACTGACTATGTTTTGAACCATTCCTATGACACTAGCTATAGATTCCGATGTTTTATTTCAGGTTTACTGTATCCCTCTGACCTTCTTATTGACGATGAAACACAGAAATTGTATCGGAACTAAATACAAAAGGCACAATGCCGAATTAAGTACAAGAAGACTGACTCTTCTTACTGTCTATGTTTTGAACCATTCCATTGACACTAGTTATAGATTCCGATGCTTCACTCCAGGTTTACTGTATCCCTTGGACCTTCTTATTGACGATGAAACACAGAAATTGCATCGGAATTATATACAAAGTGCAAAATGCCGACTTAAGTACACGAAGACTGACTCTTCTTACTGTCTATGTTTTGAACCATTCCTGTGACACTAGTTATAGATTCTGATGCTACACTCCAGGTTTACTGTATCCCTTTGACCTTCTTATTGACGATGAAACACAGAAATTGCATCGGAATTAAATAAAAAAGGCACAATGCCGCCTTAGGGACAAGAGGACTGACTGTTCTTACTGACTATGTATTGAACCATTCCTGTGAACCTAGTTATAGATTCCGATGCTTCACTTCAGGTTTATTGTATCCCTCTGACCTTTTTATTGACGATGAAACACAGAAATTGCTTCGGAAATAAATACAAAAGGCACAATGTCGATTTAAGTACAAGAAGACTGACCCTTCTTACTGTCTATGTTTTGAACCATTCCTGTGACACTAGGTATAGATTCCGATGCTTCACTCCAGGTTTACTGTATCCCTTATATCTTCTTATTGACGATGAAGCACAGAAATTGCAACTGAATTAAATAGAAAAGGCACAATTCCGACTTAAGTACAAGAAGACTGACTTTTATTACTGACTATGTTTTGAACCATTCCTGTGACACTAGTTATAGATTCCGATGTTTCACTTCAGGTTTACTGTATACCTTGGACCTTCTTATTGACGATGAAACACAGAAATTGCATCGGAATTAAATACAAAAGGCACAATGTCGACTTAAGTACAAGAAGACTGACTCTTCCTACTGTCTATGTTTTGAACCATTCCTGTGACAGTAGTTATAGATACCGATGCATCACTTCAGGTTTACTGTATCCCTCTGACCTTATTGCCGATGAAACACAGAAATTGCATCGGAAATAAATACAAAAGGCACAATGTCGATTTAAGTACAAGAAGACTGACTCTTCTTACTGTCTATGTTTTGAACCATTCCTGTGACACTAGTTATAGATTCCGATGCTTCACTCCAGGTTTACTGTATCCCTTGGATCTTCTTATTGACGATGAAGCACAGAAATTGCAACTGAATTAAATAGAAAAGGCACAATGCCGACATAAGGACAAGAAGACTGACTCTTCTTACTGACTATGATTGGAACCATTCCTGTGACACTAGTTATAGATTCCGATGCTTCACTTCATGTTTACTGTTTCCCTTTGACCTTCTTATTGACGATGAAACACAGAAATTGCATCGGAATTAAATACAAAAGGCAAAATGCCAACTTAAGTACAAGAAGACTGACTCTTCTACTGTCTATGTTTTGAACCATTTCTGTGACACTAGTTGTAGAGTCCGATGCTTCACTTCAGGTTTTCTGTATCCCTTGGGCCTTCTTATTGACGATGAATCACAGAAATTGCATCGGAATTAAATACAAAAGGCACAATGCAGACTTAGGTACAAGAAGACTGACTCTTTTTACTGTCTATATTTTGAACCATTCCAGTGACACTAGTTATAGATTCCGATGCTTCACTTCAGGTTTACTGTATACCTTGGACCTTCTTATTGGCGATGAAGGACAGAAATTGCATCGGAATTATATACAAAAGACATAATGCCGAATTAAGTACATGAAGACCGACACTTCCTACTGACTACGTTTTGAACCATTCCTGTGACACTAGTTATAGATTCCGATGCTTCACTTGAGGTTTACTGTATCCCATGGACCTTCTTATTGACGATGAAACACAGAAATTGCATCGGAATTAAACACAAATGGCACAATGCCGACTCAAGTACAAGAAGGCTGACTCATCTTACTGTCTATGTTTTGAACCATTACTGTGATACTAGTTATAGATTCCGATGCTTCACTTCAGGATTACTGTATTCCTCTGACCTTCTTATTGACGATGAAAGTCAGAAATTGCATCGGAATTAAATACAAAAGGCACAATGCCGACTTAAGTACAAGATGACAGACTCTTTTTACTGACTATGTTTTGAACCATTCCTCTGACACTAGTTATACATTCGGATGCTTCACTTCAGATTTACTGTATCCCTCTGACCTTCTTATTGACGATGAAACACTGAAATTGCATCAGAATTAAATAGAAAAGGCACAATGCCGACTTAAGAACAAGACGACTGACCTTTTCTTACAGTCTATGTTTTGAACCATTCCTGTGACACTAGTTATAGATTCCGATGCTTCACTTCAGGTTTACTGTATCCCTCTGACCTTCTTATTGTTGATGAAACACAGAAATTGCATCGGAATTAAATACAAAAGGCACAATGCCGACTTAAGTACAAGAAGACTGTCTCTTCTTTCTGACTATGTTTTGAACCATTCCTGTGACACTAGCTACAGATTCCGATGCTTCACTTCAGGTTTACTGTATCCCTCTGACCTTCTTATTGACGATGAAACACAGAAATTGCGTCGGAATTAAATAGAAAAGGCACTATGAAGACTTATGTACAAGAAGACTGACTCTTCTTATTGACAATGTTTTGAACCATTCCTGTGACACTAGTTATAGATTCCGATGCTTCACTTCAGGATTACTGTATCCCTTGGACCTTCATATTGACGATGAAACACAGAAATTGCATCGGAATTAAATACAAAAGGCACAATTCCGACTTACGTACACGAAGACTGACTCTTCTTAGTGTCTATGTTTTGAACCATTCCTGTGCCACTAGTTATAGATTCCGATGCTACACTCCAGGTTTTCTGTATCCCTTGGACCTTCGAATTGACGATGAAACACAGTAATTGCATCGGAATTGAATAAAAAAGGCACAATGCCGACTTAAGTACATGAAGACCGACTCTTCCTACTGACTATGTTTTGAATCATTCCTGTGACACTAGTTTTTGGATTCCGATGCTTCACTTCAACTTTACTATATCCCTCTGACCTTCATATTGATGGTGAAACACAGAAATTGCATCGGAACTAAATACGAAAGGCACAATGCCAACTTAAGTACAAGAAGACGGACTCTTCTTACTGACTATGTTTTGAACCATTTCTGTGACACTAGCTATGGATTCCGATGCTTCACTTCAGGTTTACTGTATCTCTCTGACCTTCTTATTGACGATGAAACACAGAAATAACCTCGGAATTAAATGGACAAGCCACAATGCCGACTTAAGTACATGAGGACTGATTCTTCTTACTGTCTATGTTTTGAACCATTCCTGTGACACTAGTTGTAGAATCCGATGCTTCACTTTAGGTTTACTGTATCCCTTGGACCTTCTTATTGACGATGAAACACAGACATTGCATCGGAATTAAATACAAAAGACACAATGCCGACTTAAGTACAAGAAGACTGACACTTCCAACTGTCTATGTTTTGAACCACTCCTGTGACACTAGTTATAGATTCCGATGCTTCACTTCAGGTTTACTGTATCCCTCTGACCGTCTTATTGACAATGAAACACAGAAATTGCATCGGAATTAAATAGAAAATGTACAATGCTGACTTAAGTACTAGAAGACTCACTCTTCCTACTGTCTATTTTTGAACCATTCCGGAGACACTAGTTATAGATTCCGATGCTTCACTTTAGGTTTACTGTATCCCTTGGACCGTCTTATTGACGATGAAACAAAGATATTGCATCGGAATTCACTACAAAAGGCACAATGCCGCCTTAACTACAAGAAGACTGACTCTTCTTACTAACTATGCTTTGAACCATTCCTGTGACGCTAGTTATAGATTCCGATGCTTAACTTCAGGATTACTGTATCCCTCTGACCTTCTTAGTGACGATGAAACACAGAAATTGCATCGGAAATAAATACAAAAACACAATGCCGACTTAAGTACAAGAATACTGACTCATCTTATTGTCTATGCTTTTGAACCGTCCCTGTGACACTAGATATAGATTCCGATGCTTTACACCAGGTTTACTGTATCCCTTGGACCTTCTTATTGACGATGAAGCACAGAAATTGCATCGGAACTAAATACAAAAGGCACAATGCCGAATTAAGTACAAGAAGACTGATACTATTGTCTTTATTTTGAACCATTCCTGTGACACTAGTTGTGGATTCCGATGCTTCACTTCAGGTTTACTGTATCCCTCTGAGCTTCTTATTGACGATAAAACACAGAAATTGCATCGGAATTAAATACAAAAGGCAAAATGCCGACTTATGTACACGAAGACTGACTCTTCTTACTGTCTATGATTTGAACCATTCCTGTGACACTACTTATAGATTCCGATGCTACACTCCAGGTTTACAGTATCCCTTGGACCTTCTTTTTGACGTTGAAACACAGAAATTTCATCGGAATTAAATAGAAAGGACACAATGAAGACTTGAGTACAAGAAGACTGACTCTTCTTACTGACTATGTTTTGAACCATTCCTGTGACACTAGTTATAGTTTCCGATGCTTCACTTCAGGTTTACTGTATCCCTTGGACCTTCTTATTGACGATGAAACACAGAAATTGCATCGGAATTAAATACAAAAGGCAAAATGCCGACTTAAGTACATGAAGACTGACTCTTCTTAATGTCTATGTTTTGAACCATTCCTGTGACACTAGTTATAGATTCCGATGCTACACTCCAGGTTTACTGCATCCCTTGGACCTTCTTTTTGACGATGAAACACAGAAATTGCATCGGAATTAAATACAAAAGGCACAATGCCGACGTAAGGACAAGAAGACTGAATGTTCTTAATGACTATGTTAAGAACCATTCCTGTGACACTAGTTATAGATTCCGATGCTTCAGTTCAGGTTTACTGTATCCGTTGGACAGACTTATTGACGATGAAACACAGAAATTGCATCGGAATTAAATAGAAAAGGCACACTGCCGGCTTAAGTACAAGAAGACTGACTCTTCTTACTAACTATGTTTTGAACCATTCCTCTGACACTAGTTATGGATTCCGATGTTTCACTTCAGGTTTACTGTATACTTTGGAACTTCTTATTGACGATGAAACACAGAAATCGCATCGGAATTAAATAGAAAATGCACAATGCCGACTTAAGTACAAGAAGATTGACTCTTCTTACTGTCAATTTTTTGAACCATTCCATTGACACTAGTTATAGATTCCGATGCTACACTCCAGGTTTACTGTATCCCTTGGACCTTCTTATTGACGATGAAACACAGAAATTGCATCGGAATTAAATACAAGAGGCACAATGCCGACTTAAGGACAAGGAGACTGACTCTTCTCACTGACTATCTTTTGAACCATTCCTGTGACACTAGTTATAGATTCCGATGCTTCACTTCAGGACTACTGTATCCCTCTGACCTTCTTATGGACGATGAAACACAGAAATTGCATCGGAATTAAATACAAAAGGCACAATGCCGACTTAAGTACTAGAAGACTGACTCTTCCTACTGTCTATGTTTTGAACCATTCCTGAGACACTAGTTATAGATTCCGATGCTTCAATTCAGGTTTACTGTATCGGTTGGACAGTCTTATTGACGATGAAACAAAGATATTGCATCGGAATTCAATACAAAAGGCACAATGCCGACTTAAATACAAGAAAACTGACTCTTCGTACTGACTATGCTTTGAACCATTCCTGTGACACTAGCTATAGATTCCGATGCTTCACTTCAGGTTTACTGTATCCCTCTGACGTTCTTATTGACGATGAAACACAGAAGTTGCATCGGAATTAAATACAAAAAGCACAATGCCGACTTAAGTACAAGAAGATTGACTCTACTTACTGTCTATGTTTTGAACCATTCCCTTGACACTAGTTATAGATTCCGATGCTACACTCCAGGTTTACTGTATCCCTTGGACGTTCTTATTGACGATGAAACACAGAAATTGCATCGGAATTAAATAGAAAAAGCACAATGAAGACTAAAGTACAAGAAGACTGACACTTCTTACTGACTATGTGTTGAACCATTCCTGTGGTACTAGTTATAGTTTCCGATGCTTAACTCCTGGTTTACTGTATCCCTGGGACCTTCTTATTGACGATGAAACACAGAAATTGCATCGGAATTAAATACAAAAGACACAATGCCGACTTAAGTACAAGAAGACTGCCTCTTCCAACTGTCTATGTTTTGAACCATTCCTGTGACACTAGTTATAGATTCCGATGCTTCACTTCAGGTTTACTGTATCCCTCTGACCGCCTTATTGACGATGAAACACAGAATTTGCATCGGAATTAAATAGAAAATGCACAATGCCGACTTAAGTTCTAGAAGACTGTCTCTTCTTACTGACTATGTTTTGAACCATTCCTGTGACACTAGTTATGGATTCCGAAGCTTCACTTCAGGTTAATTGTATCCCTCTGACCTTCTTATTGACGATATAACACAGAAATTGCATCGGAATTAAATGCAAAAAGGCACAATGCCGAATTAATTACAAGAAGACTGACTCTTCTTACTGTCTATTTTTGAACCAGTCCTGTGACACTAGTTATAGACTCCGATGCTTCACTCCAGGTTTACGGTTTACTGTATCCCATGGACCTTCTTATTGACGATGAAACACAGAAATTGCATCGGAATAAAATGCAAAGGGCACAATGCCGACTTAAGTAAGAGAAGACTGACTCTTCTTACCGTCTATGATTTGAACCATTCCTGTGCCATTAGTTATAGATTCCGATGCTTCACTAAAGGTTTACTATATCCCTTGGACCATCCTATTAACGATGAAAAACAGAAATTGCGACAGAATTAAATAGAAAATGCACAATGATGACTTAAGTACTGGAATACTGACTCTTCTTACTGACTATGTTTTGAACCATTCCTGTGACACTAGTTATAGATTCCGATGCTTTACTTCAGGATTGCTGTATCCCTCTGTCCTTCTTATTGACAGTGAAACACAGAAATTGCATCGGAATGAAATACAAAAGGCACAATGCCGACTTAAGTACAAGAAGACTGACTCTTATTACTATCTACGTTTTGAACCATCCCTGTGATACTAGTTACAGATTCCGATGCTTCACTTGAGGTTTACTGTATCCCTTGGACCTTCTTATTGACGATGAAATACAGAAATTACATCGGAATTAAATACAAAAGGCAAAATGCCAACTTAAGTACAGAAGACTGACTCTTCTTACTTTCTATGTTTTGAACCATTCCTGTGGAACTAGTTATAGATTCCGATGCTTCACTCCAGGATTACTGTATCCCTTGGACCTTCTTATTGACGATGAAACACAGATACTGCATCGGAATTAAATACAAAAGGCACAATGCCGCCATATGGACAAGAAGACTGACTCTTCCTACTGTCTATGTTTTGAACCATTCCTGAGACACTAGTTATAGATTCCGATGCTTCACTTCAGGCTTACTGTATTCCTTGGACCGTCTTATTGACGATGAAGCAAAGATATTGCATCGGAATTCAATACAAAAGGCACAATGCTGACTTAAGTACTATAACACTGACTGTTCCTACTGTCTATGTTTTGAACCATTCCTGAGACACTAGTTATAGATTCCGATGCTTCACTTCAGGTTTACTGTATCCCTTGGACCGACTTATTGACGATGAAACAAAGATATTGCATCGGAATTCAATACAAAAGGCACAATGCCGACTTAACTACAAGAAAACTGACTCTTCTTACTGACTATGCTTTGAACCATTCCTGTGACACTAGTTATAGATTCCGATGCTTAACTTCAGGATTACTGTATCCCTCTGACCTTCTTAGTGACAATGATACATAGAAGTTGCATCGGAAATAAATAAAAAACACAATTCCGACTTAAGTACATTTAGACTGACTCTTCTTACTGTCTATGTTTTGAACCATTCCTGTGACGCTAGTTGTAGATTCCGATGCTTCACTTCAGTTTTACTGTATCCCTTGGACCTTCTTATTGACGATGAAAGACAGAAATTGCATCGGAATTAAATACAAAAGACACAATGCCGACTTAAGTACAAGAAGACTGTCTCTTCCAACTGTCTATGCTTTGAACCATTCCTGTGACACAGGTTATAGATTCCGATGCTTCACTTCAGGTATACTGTATCCCTGTGACGTTCTTATTGACGATGAAACACAGAAGTTGCATCGGAATTAAATACAAAAGGCACAATGCCGACTTAAGTACAAGAAGATTGACTCTTCTTACTGTCTATGTTTTGAACCATTCCATTGACACTAGTTATAGATTCCGATGCTACACTCCAGGTTTACTGCATCCCTTGGACGTTCTTATTGACGATGAAACACAGAAATTGCATCGGAATTAAATAGAAAAAGCACAATGAAGACTTAAGTACAAGAAGACTGACACTTCTTACTGACTATGTTTTGAACCATTCCTGTGGCACTAGTTATAGTTTCCGATGCTTCACTCCTGGTTTACTGTATCCCTTGGACCTTCTTATTGACGATGAAACACAGAAATTGCATTGGAATTAAATACAAGAGGCACAATGCCGACTTATGGACAAGGAGACTGACTCTTCTCACTGACTATGTTTTGAACCATTCCTGTGACACTAGTTATAGATTCCGATGCTTCACTTCAGGTTTACTGTATCCCTCTGACCTTCTTATTGACGATGAAACTTAGAAATAGCATCGGAATTAAATAGAAAAGGCACAATGCCGACTTAAGTACAAGAAGACTGACTCTTCTTACTGTCTATGGTTTGAACCATTCCTGTGACACTAGTTGTAGTTTCCGATGCTTCACTTCAGGTTAACTGTATCCCTTGGACCTTCTTACTGACGATGAAACACAGAAATTGCATCGGAATTAAATACAAAAGACCCAATGCCGACTTAAGTACAAGAAGACTGCCTCTTCCAACTGTCTATGTTTTGAACCATTCCTGTGACACTAGTTATAGATTCCGATGCTTAACTTCAGGTTTACTGTATCCCTCTGACCGTCTTATTGACGATGAAACACAGAATTTGCATCGGAATTAAATGGAAAATGCACAATGCCGACTTAAGTTCTAGAAGACTGTCTCTTCTTACTGACTATGATTTGAACCATTCCTGTGACACTAGTTATGGATTCCGAAGCTTCACTTCAGGTTAATTGTATCCCTCTGACCTTCTTATTGACGATATAACACAGAAATTGCATCGGAATTAAATGCAAAAAGGCACAATGCCGAATTAATTACAAGAAGACTGACTCTTCTTACTGCCTATTTTTGAACCAGTCCTGTGACACTAGTTATAGACTCCGATGCTTCACTCCAGGTTTACTGTATCCCATGGACCTTCTTATTGACGATGAAACACAGAAATTGCATCGGAATAAAATGCAAAGGGCACAATGCCGACTTAAGTAAGAGAAGACTGACTCTTCTTACTGTCTATGATTTGAACCATTCCTGTGACATTAGTTATAGATTCCGATGCTTCACTCCAGGTTTACTGTATCCCTTGGACCATCCTATTAACGATGAAACACAGAAATTGCGACAGAATTAAATAGAAAATGCACAATGATGACTTAAGTACAGGAATACTGACTCTTCTTACTGACTATGTTTTGAACCATTCCTGTGACACTAGTTATAGATTCCGATGCTTCACTTCAGGATTACTGTATCCCTCTGACCTTCTTATTGACAGTGAAACACAGAAATTGCATCGGAATGAAATACAAAAGGCACAAAGCCGACTTAAGTAGAAGAAGATTGACTCTTCTTACTGTCTATGTTTTGAACCATCCCTGTGATACTTGTTATAGATTGCGATGCTTCACTTGAGGTTTACTGTATCCCTTGGACCTTCTTATTGACGATGAAATACAGAAATTGCATCGGAATTAAATACAAAAGGCAAAATGCCAACTTAAGTACAGAAGACTGACTCTTCTTACTTTCTATGTTTTGAACCATTCCTGTGACACTAGTTATAGATTCCGATGCTTCACTCCAGGATTACTGTATCCCTTGGACCTTCTTATTGACGATGAAACACAGATATTGCATCGGAATTAAATACAAAAGGCACAATGCCGCCTTATGGACAAGAAAACTGACTCTTCCTATAGTCTATGTTTTAACCATTCCTGAGACACTAGTTATAGATTCCGATGCTTCACTTCAGGTTTACTGTATTCCTTGGACCGTCTTATTGACGATGAAACAAAGATATTGCATCGGAATTCAATACAAAAGCCACAATGCTGACTTAAGTACTAGAAGACTGACTCTTCCTACTGTCTATGTTTTGAACCATTCCTGAGACACTAGTTATAGATTCCGATGCTTCACTTCAGGTTTGCTGTATCCCTTGGACCGTCTTATTGACGATGAAACAAAGATATTGCATCGGAATTCAATACAAAAGGCACAATGCCGACTTAACTACAAGAAAACTGACTCTCCTACTGACTATGCTTTGAACCATTCCTGTGACACTAGTTATAGATTCCGATGCTTAACTTCAGGATTACTGTATCCCTCTGACCTTCTTAGTGACAATGAAACATAGAAATTGCATCGGAGATAAATAAAAAACACAATGCCGACTTAAGTACATGAAGACTGACTCTTCTTACTGTCATGTTTTGAACCATTCCTGTGACACTAGTTGTAGATTCCGATGCTTCACTTCAGGTTTACTGTATCCCTTGGACCTTCTTATTGACGATGAAAGACAGAAATTGCATCGGAATTAAATACTAAAGACACAATGCCGACTTAAGTACAAGAAGACTGACTCTTCCAACTGTCTATGCTTTGAAAGATTCCTGTGACACAGGTTGTAGATTCCGATGCTTCACTTCAGGTTTACTGTATCCCTCTGACCGGCTTATTGACGATGAAACACAGAAATTGCATCGGAACTAAATACGAAAGGCACAATGCCAACTTAAGTACAAGAAGACTGACTCTTCTTACTGACTATGGTTTTGAACCATTTCTGTGACACTAGCTATGGATTCCGATGCTTCACTTCAGGTTTACTGTATCCCTCTGACCATCTTATTGACGATGAAACACAGAAATAATCTCGGAATTAAATGGAAAAGGCACAATGCCGACTTAAGTACATGAAGACTGATTCTTCTTACTGTCTATGTTTGGAACCATTCCTGTGACACTCGTTGTAGAATCCGATGCTTCACTTCAGGTTTACTGTATCCTTTGGACCTTCTTATTGACGATGAAACACAGACATTGCATCGGAAATAAATACAAAAGACACAATGCCGACTTAAGTACAAGAAGACTGACCCTTCCAACTGTCTATGTTTTGAACCACTCCTGTGACACTAGTTATAGATTCCGATGCTTCACTTCAGGTTTACTGTATCCCCCTGACCGTCTTATTGATAATGAAACACAGAAATTGCATCGGAATTAAATAGAAAATGTACAATGCTGACTTAAGTACTAAAAGACTGACTCTTCCTACTGTCTATTTTTGAACAATTCCTGAGACACTAGTTATAGATTCCGATGCTTCACTTCAGGTTAACAGTATCCCTCTGACCTTCTTATTGACGATAAAACACAGAAATTGCATCGTAATTCAATACAAAAGCATAATGCCGACTTAACTACAAGAAGACTGACTCTTCTTACTATCTATGCTTTGAACCATTCCTTCGACACTAGTTATAGATTCCGATGCTTAACTTCAGGATTACTGTATCCCTCTGACGTTCTTAGTGACGATGAAACACAGAAATTGCATCGGAAATAAATACAAAAACACAATGCCGACTTAAGTGAATGAATATTGACTCATCTTACTGTCTATGTTTTGAACCGTCCCTGTGACACTAGATATAGATTCCGATGCTTCACTCCAGGTTTACTGTATCCCTTGGACCTTCTTATTGACGATGAAGCACAGAAATTGCATCGGAATTAAAGACAAAAGGCACAATGCCGAGTTAAATACAAGAAGACTGACTCTTCTTACTGACTATGTTTTGACTCACTCCTGTGACACTACTTATGGATTCCGAATCTTCACTTCAAGTTAAATGTATCCCTCTGACCTTCTTATTGACGATGAAACACAGAAATTGCATCGGAATTAAATACAAATAGCACAATGTCGAATTAAGTACAAGAATACTGACTCATCTTACTGTCTATGTTTTGAAACGTCGCTGTGACACTACTTAAGGATTCCGATGCTTCACTTCAGGTTAACTGTATCCCTCTGACCTTCTTATTGACGAAAAAACACAGAAATTGCATCGGAATTAAATACAAAAGGCACAATGCCGTATTAAGTTCAAGAAGACTGACTCTTCTTATTGTCTATCTTTGAACCAGTCCTGTGACACTAGTTATAGACTGTGATGCTTCACTTCAGGTTTACTGTATCCCACGGACCTTCTTATTGACGATGAAACACAGATATTGCATCGGAATAAAATGCAATGGGCACAATGCCGACTTAAGTAAGAGAAGACTGACTCTTCTTACTGTCTATGATTTGAACCATTCCTGTGACACTAGTTATAGATTCCGATGCTTCACTCCAGGATTACAGTATCCCTTGGACCTTCTTTTTGACGATGAAACACAGAAATTGCATCGGAATTAAATACAAAAGGCAAAATGCCGACTTAAGTACACGAAGACTGACCCTTCTTACTGTCTATGTTTTGAACCATTCCTGTGACACTAGTAATAGATTCCGATGCTACACTTCAGGTTTACTGTATCTCTTGGACCTTCTTTTTGACGATGAAACACAGAAATTGCAACGGAATTAAATAGGAAAAGCACAATGAAGACTTAAGTACAAGAAGACTGACTCTTCTTACTGACTATGTTTTGAAACATTCCTGTGACTCTATTTATAGTTTCCGATGCTTCACTTGAGGTTTACAGTATCCCTTGGACCTTCTTATTGACGATGAAGCACAGAAATTGCATCGGAATTAAATACAAAAGGCAAAATGCCAACTTAAGTACAGAAGACTGACTCTTCTTACTTTCTATGTTTTGAACCATTCCTGTGACATTAGTTATAGATTCCGATGCTTAACTTCAGGTTTACTGTATCCCTCTGACCGTCTTATTGACGATGAAACACAGAATTTGCATCGGAATTAAATGGAAAATGCACAATGCCGACTTAAGTTCTAGAAGACTGTCTCTTCTTACTGACTATGTTTTGAACCATTCCTGTGACACTAGTTATGGATTCCGAAGCTTCACTTCAGGTTAATTGTATCCCTCTGACCTTCTTATTGACGATATAACACAGAAATTGCATCGGAATTAAATGCAAAAAGGCACAATGACGAATTAATTACAAGAAGACTGACTCTTCTTACTGCCTATTTTTGAACCAGTCCTGTGACACTAGTTATAGACTCCGATGCTTCACTCCAGGTTTACTGTATCCCATGGACCTTCTTATTGACGATGAAACACAGAAATTGCATCGGAATAAAATGCAAAGGGCACAATGCCGACTTAAGTAAGAGAAGACTGACTCTTCTTACTGTCTATGATTTGAACCATTCCTGTGACATTAGTTATAGATTCCGATGCTTCACTCCAGGTTTACTGTATCCCTTGGACCATCCTATTAACGATGAAACACAGAAATTGCGACAGAATTAAATAGAAAATGCACAATGATGACTTAAGTACAGGAATACTGACTCTTCTTACTGACTATGTTTTGAACCATTCCTGTGACACTAGTTATAGATTCCGATGCTTCACTTCAGGATTACTGTATCCCTCTGACCTTCTTATTGACAGTGAAACACAGAAATTGCATCGGAATGAAATACAAAAGGCACAAAGCCGACTTAAGTAGAAGAAGATTGACTCTTCTTACTGTCTATGTTTTGAACCATCCCTGTGATACTAGTTATAGATTGCGATGCTTCACTTGAGGTTTACTGTATCCCTTGGACCTTCTTATTGACGATGAAATACAGAAATTGCATCGGAATTAAATACAAAAGGCAAAATGCCAACTTAAGTACAGAAGACTGACTCTTCTTACTTTCTATGTTTTGAACCATTCCTGTGACACTAGTTATAGATTCCGATGCTTCACTCCAGGATTACTGTATCCCTTGGACCTTCTTATTGACGATGAAACACAGATATTGCATCGGAATTAAATACAAAAGGCACAATTCCGCCTTATGGACAAGAAAACTGACTCTTCCTATAGTCTATGTTTTAACCATTCCTGAGACACTAGTTATAGATTCCGATGCTTCACTTCAGGTTTACTGTATTCCTTGGACCGTCTTATTGACGATGAAACAAAGATATTGCATCGGAATTCAATACAAAAGCCACAATGCTGACTTAAGTACTAGAAGACTGACTCTTCCTACTGTCTATGTTTTGAACCATTCCTGAGACACTAGTTATAGATTCCGATGCTTCACTTCAGGTTTACTGTATCCCTTGGACCGTCTTATTGACGATGAAACAAAGATATTGCATCGGAATTCAATACAAAAGGCACAATGCCGACTTATCTACAAGAAAACTGACTCTCCTACTGACTATGCTTTGAACCATTCCTGTGACACTAGTTATAGATTCCGATGCTTAACTTCAGGATTACTGTATCCCTCTGACCTTCTTAGTGACAATGAAACATAGAAATTGCATCGGAAATAAATAAAAAACACAATGCCGACTTAAGTACATGAAGACTGACTCTTCTTACTGTCATGTTTTGAACCATTCCTGTGACACTAGTTGTAGATTCCGATGCTTCACTTCAGGTTTACTGTATCCCTTGGACCTTCTTATTGACGATGAAAGACAGAAATTGCATCGGAATTAAATACAAAAGACACAATGCCGACTTAAGTACAAGAAGACTGACTCTTCCAACTGTCTATGCTTTGAAAGATTCCTGTGACACAGGTTGTAGATTCCGATGCTTCACTTCAGGTTTACTGTATCCCTCTGACCGGCTTATTGACGATGAAACACAGAAATTGCATCGGAACTAAATACGAAAGGCACAATGCCAACTTAAGTACAAGAAGACTGACTCTTCTTACTGACTATGGTTTGAACCATTTCTGTGACACTAGCTATGGATTCCGATGCTTCACTTCAGGTTTACTGTATCCCTCTGACCATCTTATTGACGATGAAACACAGAAATAATCTCGGAATTAAATGGAAAAGGCACAATGCCGACTTAAGTACATGAAGACTGATTCTTCTTACTGTCTATGTTTTGAACCATTCCTGTGACACTAGTTGTAGAATCCGATGCTTCACTTCAGGTTTACTGTATCCTTTGGACCTTCTTATTGACGATGAAACACAGACATTGCATCGGAATTAAATACAAAAGACACAATGCCGACTTAAGTACAAGAAGACTGACCCTTCCAACTGTCTATGTTTTGAACCACTCCTGTGACACTAGTTATAGATTCCGATGCTTCACTTCAGGTTTACTGTATCCCCCTGACCGTCTTATTGATAATGAAACACAGAAATTGCATCGGAATTAAATAGAAAATGTACAATGCTGACTTAAGGGGATATGGAATCGGATTTTGGGTAAAAAAATCGAATTTTTTTTTATTGGCGTATTATATTCTGCCATGTTTCCTCTTTAAAATGACGTATCATACATAGCTCTACTACAATTATAACTATTTTATTTTTATATATTTGTGAGATCGGGTATTGCGCATTAGTTATACACGTCTCTTGTGGCTGACCATGAACTTTTTGGCAGTACCTTTAAAGTGACATGAATTCAAATATCCCGGTTTCCAGCGACTATTTATACACTAGTTGCCCGAAAATGTTTCTCTCTGGTTTCCTCAAGTTACTCTTTGACTTTGTGGCGGGACTGTTTTGTAAACAGTGTGATATAAGAAAGTAGTTGTTGTTGAGTTATTTCGTATTTAGTGCTTCATTTTTCGCAGTGAAAATGCCTAGAGCTAAAGCAAAAGTATTTAAAAAGCGTGTGAACTGGCAAAAGAAAAGAAATAATGATTCATTAGCAAAGCAAAGCAGTTCATCATCATCACTGTTGGAAAATGTGAATCCATTTATTACTGATTTGCCGAACGAACTTACACCAAATGAAAACAGTGCTTCTCATAAAAAACTAAGAGATTTGGAAGAGAAATATAATTTACTTGATAGAGGGAATGAAGTTTTTGAACTCATTGATACGAATATATTGTGTGAAGCTCTTGAAAACAGTTTGTGCTGCAAAAAATGTCATGGAAACGTTTCTCTGAAAGTAGAATCCCATGTTGGCCTGGCTGCCCAGTTTAATTTAATATGCAGTGTTTGTAAATACAGCTGTAAGTTTCCAAGTTCGGTTTCAGTAACTGTAAATAATGGATACAAGAAAACTGAACTTTATAGTGTAAATATTAGGTTAGTTTATGGATTGCGAGCAATTGGTAAGGGCAAAGCAGCTGGTGATATGCTATGTGGTGTTCTAAATCTTCCAAGTGCACCTTCAAAGTTTGAAGACTACAATTATGTACTAGGATCTGCAGTTGAAGATGTAGCACAGAAGTCAATGCAGGTTGCTGTGGAAGAAGCAGTGGAAGAAAATGACGGCAGTCGTGACCTCACAGTGGCGTTTGATGGCACGTGGAAGAAAAGGGGCCACACCTCCAACAATGGTGTTGTAACAGCAACTAGTGTTGATACTGGCAAGGTTATTGATGTTGCAATAATGTCTAAATACTGTAGGTGCACAGGCAGGCTGAAAAATGAACACAGTGATGACTGTATTGCTAATTATTATGGTAGTAGTGGTGGCATGGAGGTTGCTGGGGTGAAGAAAATTTTTCATCGCTCTTCACAGTGGTATAATGTTCGCTATGTCAAATATCTGGGAGATGGTGACTCTAAAGCATTCAAAGAAGTTTTGGAAAGCAAACCATATGGGAACAGTGTAAATATAAGCAAACTTGAATGTATAGGACATGTGCAGAAGAGAATGGGTGCCAGGCTGAGAAGGTTAAAATCAGTTATGAAAGGGAAAAAACTAGATGATGGGAAAACCTTGGATGGCAGAGGAAGATTGACTGATTCCATAATAGACCACATTCAGAACTGCTATGGCCTTGCAATCAGGCAAAATACAGGCAATCTTGAAGAAATGAGGAGAGCTATATGGGCTTTATATTTCCACACCGCATCCACGGATGAGTATCCACAACATGGTTTGTGCCCCAAAGGTGAAAACAGCTGGTGTAAATACAATAGGGGACTAACAACAGGAGAGAAATACATTCACCACCACAGTCTACCATCAGCCATCATGGCAGAAATAAAGCCCATTTTCAGAGATCTGGCTGACAGAAGTCTTCTGATGAAATGTCTTCACGGAAAAACGCAGAACCCCAACGAGTGCTTGAATAGTGTGATATGGCATCGTCTCCCAAAAACAGTGTTTGTCGGAATTAATACACTACATTTTGGTGTGTATGATGCTGTGGCAACCTTCAATCTTGGAAATATAACTAAATGCCAGGTCCTTCAAAAGTTGGGTATGTGTGTTGGTTCCCGTACGGTACGTGCTATGTTCTTTTTAGATCAGCACAGACTAAGGCATGCTGATAATATAATCAAGACATTAGTGAAAAAAGCAAGACAGGTGCAGAGGGGTGCCAAAAGAAGACTTGAAGATGATTATGAAGACTGTGAAGGGGGTATTAGCTACGGATCAGGAATGTTTTAATCTTTTTTCTCCGTTTCCCGTAAGTTTACTTTTACTTCATCTAGGAACATTATCTCAGGTACTGGTCAACCTAGAAGTCTGAAATTTTTATGACGTAGTGACATAGGTCCCTATTACATACTGAAACAACGATTTTTTAATTACTTGATTTACAAAAGACTTAGGAGTGATAGTCTAGTAAAAAGCGATGGAAAAAATTTACTTAAAAATAAATGTACAATATCTCTGTAAGAAAATACTTTGACAATAAACTGTTGTTTCAGTATTGTTGTAACATATGAATGCACATACAGTAAAATTTTTACCTCTCTGTCTCCAGTAGTTTGTGAGAAAATGTTCCCTATAGTAGGCATATATTAACATTGCGGGGATAGGTGATTCCGTATCCCCTTAAGTACTAAAAGACTGACTCTTCCTACTGTCTATTTTTGAACAATTCCTGAGACACTAGTTATAGATTCCGATGCTTCACTTCAGGTTAACTGTATCCCTCTGACCTTCTTATTGACGATAAAACACAGAAATTGCATCGTAATTCAATACAAAAGCATAATGCCGACTTAACTACAAGAAGACTGACTCTTCTTACTATCTATGCTTTGAACCATTCCTTCGACACTAGTTATAGATTCCGATGCTTAACTTCAGGATTACTGTATCCCTCTGACGTTCTTAGTGACGATGAAACATAGAAATTGCATCGGAAATAAATACAAAAACACAATGCCGACTTAAGTGAATGAATATTGACTCATCTTACTGTCTATGTTTTGAACCGTCCCTGTGACACTAGATATAGATTCCGATGCTTCACTCCAGGTTTACTGTATTACTTGGACCTTCTTATTGACGATGAAGCACAGAAATTGCATCGGAATTAAAGACAAAAGGCACAATGCCGAGTTAAATACAAGAAGACTGACTCTTCTTACTGACTATGTTTTGACTCACTCCTGTGACACTACTTATGGATTCCGAATCTTCACTTCAAGTTAAATGTATCCCTCTGACCTTCTTATTGACGATGAAACACAGAAATTGCATCGGAATTAAATACAAATAGCACAATGTCGAATTAAGTACAAGAATACTGACTCATCTTACTGTCTATGTTTTGAAACGTCGCTGTGACACTACTTAAGGATTCCGATGCTTCACTTCAGGTTAACTGTATCCCTCTGACCTTCTTATTGACGATAAAACACAGAAATTGCATCGGAATTAAATACAAAAGGCACAATGCCGTATTAAGTTCAAGAAGACTGACTCTTCTTATTGTCTATTTTTGAACCAGTCCTGTGACACTAGTTATAGACTGTGATGCTTCACTTCAGGTTTACTGTATCCCACGGACCTTCTTATTGACGATGAAACACAGATATTGCATCGGAATAAAATGCAATGGGCACAATGCCGACTTAAGTAAGAGAAGACTGACTCTTCTTACTGTCTATGATTTGAACCATTCCTGTGACACTAGTTATAGATTCCGATGCTTCACTCCAGGATTACAGTATCCCTTGGACCTTCTTTTTGACGATGAAACACAGAAATTGCATCGGAATTAAATACAAAAGGCAAAATGCCGACTTAAGTACACGAAGACTGACCCTTCTTACTGTCTATGTTTTGAACCATTCCTGTGACACTAGTAATAGATTCCGATGCTACACTTCAGGTTTACTGTATCTCTTGGACCTTCTTTTTGACGATGAAACACAGAGATTGCAACGGAATTAAATAGGAAAAGCACAATGAAGACTTAAGTACAAGAAGACTGACTCTTCTTACTGACTATGTTTTGAAACATTCCTGTGACTCTATTTATAGTTTCCGATGCTTCACTTGAGGTTTACAGTATCCCTTGGACCTTCTTATTGACGATGAAGCACAGACATTGCATCGGAATTAAATACAAAAGGCAAAATGCCAACTTAAGTACAGAAGACTGACTCTTCTTACTTTCTATGTTTTGAACCATTCCTGTGACACTAGTTATAGATTCCGATGCTTCACTCCAAGATTACTGTATCCCTTGGACCTTCTTATTGACGATGAAACACAGATATTGCATCGGAATTAAATACAAAAGGCACAATGCCGCCTTATGGACAAGAAGACTGACTCTTCCTACTGTCTATGTTTTGAACCATTCCTGAGACACTAGTTATAGATTCCGATGCTTCACTTCAGGTTTACTGTATCCCTTGGACAGTCTTATTGACGATGAAACAAAGATATTGCATCGGAATTCAATACAAAAGTCACAATGCCGACTTAAGTACTACAAGACTGACTCTTTCTACTGTCTATGTTTTGAACCATTCCTGAGACACTAGTTATAGATTCCGATGCTTCACTTCAGGTTTACTGTATCCCTTGGACCGTCTTATTGACGATGAAACACAGAAATTGCATCGGAACTAAATACGAAAGGCACAATGCCATCTTAAGTACAAGAAGACTGACTCTTCTTACTGACTATGGTTTGAACCATTTCTGTGACACTAGCTATGGATTCCGATGCTTCACTTCAGGTTTACTGTATCCCTCTGACCATCTTATTGACGATGAAACACAGAAATAATCTCGGAATTAAATGGAAAAGGCACAATGCCGACTTAAGTACATGAAGACTGATTCTTCTTACTGTCTATGTTTTGAACCATTCCTGTGACACTAGTTGTAGAATCCGATGCTTCACTTCAGGTTTACTGTATCCTTTGGAAGTTCTTATTGACGATGAAACACAGACATTGCATCGGAAATAAATACAAAAGACACAATGCCGACTTAAGTACAAGAAGACTGACCCTTCCAACTGTCTATGTTTTGAACCACTCCTGTGACACTAGTTATAGAATCCGATGCTTCACTTCAGGTTTACTGTATCCCCCTGACCGTCTTATTGATAATGAAACACAGAAATTGCATCGGAATTAAATAGAAAATGTACAATGCTGACTTAAGTACTAAAAGACTGACTCTTCCTACTGTCTATTTTTGAACAATTCCTGAGACACTAGTTATAGATTCCGATGCTTCACTTCAGGTTAACTGTATCCCTCTGACCTTCTTATTGACGATAAAACACAGAAATTGCATCGTAATTCAATACAAAAGCATAATGCCGACTTAACTACAAGAAGACTGACTCTTCTTACTATCTATGCTTTGAACCATTCCTTCGACACTAGTTATAGATTCCGATGCTTAACTTCAGGATTACTGTATCCCTCTGACGTTCTTAGTGACGATGAAACACAGAAATTGCATCGGAAATAAATACAAAAACACAATGCCGACTTAAGTGAATGAATATTGACTCATCTTACTGTCTATGTTTTGAACCGTCCCTGTGACACTAGATATAGATTCCGATGCTTCACTCCAGGTTTACTGTATCCCTTGGACCTTCTTATTGACGATGAAGCACAGAAATTGCATCGGAATTAAAGACAAAAGGCACAAAGCCGAGTTAAATACAAGAAGACTGACTCTTCTTACTGACTATGTTTTGACTCACTCCTGTGACACTACTTATGGATTCCGAATCTTCACTTCAAGTTAAATGTATCCCTCTGACCTTCTTATTGACGACGAAACACAGAAATTGCATCGGAATTAAATACAAATAGCACAATGTCGAATTAAGTACAAGAATACTGACTCATCTTACTGTCTATGTTTTGAAACGTCGCTGTGACACTACTTAAGGATTCCGATGCTTCACTTCAGGTTAACTGTATCCCTCTGACCTTCTTATTGACGATAAAACACAGAAATTGCATCGGAATTAAATACAAAAGGCACAATGCCGTATTAAGTTCAAGAAGACTGACTCTTCTTATTGTCTATTTTTGAACCAGTCCTGTGACACTAGTTATAGACTGTGATGCTTCACTTCAGGTTTACTGTATCCCACGGACCTTCTTATTGACGATGAAACACAGATATTGCATCGGAATAAAATGCAATGGGCACAATGCCGACTTAAGTAAGAGAAGACTGACTCTTCTTACTGTCTATGATTTGAACCATTCCTGTGACACTAGTTATAGATTCCGATGCTTCACTCCAGGATTACAGTATCCCTTGGACCTTCTTTTTGACGATGAAACACAGAAATTGCATCGGAATTAAATACAAAAGGCAAAATGCCGACTTAAGTACACGAAGACTGACCCTTCTTACTGTCTATGTTTTGAACCATTCCTGTGACACTAGTAATAGATTCCGATGCTACACTTCAGGTTTACTGTATCTCTTGGACCTTCTTTTTGACGATGAAACACAGAAATTGCAACGGAATTAAATAGGAAAAGCACAATGAAGACTTAAGTACAAGAAGACTGACTCTTCTTACTGACTATGTTTTGAAACATTCCTGTGACTCTATTTATAGTTTCCGATGCTTCACTTGAGGTTTACAGTATCCCTTGGACCTTCTTATTGACGATGAAGCACAGAAATTGCATCGGAATTAAATACAAAAGGCAAAATGCCAACTTAAGTACAGAAGACTGACTCTTCTTACTTTCTATGTTTTGAACCATTCCTGTGACACTAGTTATAGATTCCGATGCTTAACTTCAGGTTTACTGTATCCCTCTGACCGTCTTATTGACGATGAAACACAGAATTTGCATCGGAATTAAATGGAAAATGCACAATGCCGACTTAAGTTCTAGAAGACTGTCTCTTCTTACTGACTATGTTTTGAACCATTCCTGTGACACTAGTTATGGATTCCGAAGCTTCACTTCAGGTTAATTGTATCCCTCTGACCTTCTTATTGACGATATAACACAGAAATTGCATCGGAATTAAATGCAAAAAGGCACAATGCCGAATTAATTACAAGAAGACTGACTCTTCTTACTGCCTATTTTTGAACCAGTCCTGTGACACTAGTTATAGACTCCGATGCTTCACTCCAGGTTTACTGTATCCCATGGACCTTCTTATTGACGATGAAACACAGAAATTGCATCGGAATAAAATGCAAAGGGCACAATGCCGACTTAAGTAAGAGAAGACTGACTCTTCTTACTGTCTATGATTTGAACCATTCCTGTGACATTAGTTATAGATTCCGATGCTTCACTCCAGGTTTACTGTATCCCTTGGACCATCCTATTAACGATGAAACACAGAAATTGCGACAGAATTAAATAGAAAATGCACAATGATGACTTAAGTACAGGAATACTGACTCTTCTTACTGACTATGTTTTGAACCATTCCTGTGACACTAGTTATAGATTCCGATGCTTCACTTCAGGATTACTGTATCCCTCTGACCTTCTTATTGACAGTGAAACACAGAAATTGCATCGGAATGAAATACAAAAGGCACAAAGCCGACTTAAGTAGAAGAAGATTGACTCTTCTTACTGTCTATGTTTTGAACCATCCCTGTGATACTAGTTATAGATTGCGATGCTTCACTTGAGGTTTACTGTATCCCTTGGACCTTCTTATTGACGATGAAATACAGAAATTGCATCGGAATTAAATACAAAAGGCAAAATGCCAACTTAAGTACAGAAGACTGACTCTTCTTACTTTCTATGTTTTGAACCATTCCTGTGACACTAGTTATAGATTCCGATGCTTCACTCCAGGATTACTGTATCCCTTGGACCTTCTTATTGACGATGAAACACAGATATTGCATCGGAATTAAATACAAAAGGCACAATTCCGCCTTATGGACAAGAAAACTGACTCTTCCTATAGTCTATGTTTTAACCATTCCTGAGACACTAGTTATAGATTCCGATGCTTCACTTCAGGTTTACTGTATCCCTTGGACCGTCTTATTGACGATGAAACAAAGATATTGCATCGGAATTCAATACAAAAGGCACAATGCCGACTTAACTACAAGAAAACTGACTCTTCTTACTGTCTATGCTTTGAACCATTCCTGTGACACTAGTTATAGATTCCGATGCTTAACTTCAGGATTACTGTATCCCTCTGACCTTCGTAGTGACAATGAAACATAGAAATTGCATCGGAAATAAATAAAAAACACAATGCCGACTTAATTACATGAAGACTGACTCTTCTTACTGTCTATGTTTTGAACCATTCCTGTGACACTAGTTGTAGATTCCGATGCTTCACTTCAGGTTTACTGTATCGCTTGGACCTTCTTATTGACGATGAAAGACAGAAATTGCATCGGAATTAAATACAAAAGACACAATGCCGACATAAGTACAAGAAGACTGACCCTTCCAACTGTCTATGTTTTGAACCACTCCTGTGACACTAGTTATAGATTCCGATGCTTCACTTCAGGTTTACTATATCCCTCTGACCGTCTTATTGACAATGAAACACAGAAATTGCATCGGAAATAAATACAAAAACACAATGCCGACTTAAGTGAGAGAATATTGACTCATCTTACTGTCTATGTTTTGAACCGTCCCTATGACACTAGATATAGATTCCGATGCTTCACTCCAGGTTTACTGTATCCGTTGGACCTTCTTATTGACGATGAAGCACAGAAATTGCATCGGAATTAAATACAAAAGGCACAATGCCGACTTAAATACAAGAAGACTGACTCTTCTTACTGACTATGTTTTGACTCATTCCTGTGACACTACTTATGGATTCCGAATCTTCACATCAGGTTAAATGTATCCCACTGACCTTCTTATTGACGATGAAACACAGAATTTGCATCGGAATTAAATACAAAAGGCACAATGTCGAATTAAGTACAAGAATACTGACTCATCCTACTGTCTATGTTTGAACCGTCCCTGTGACACTACTTAAGGATTCCGATGCTTCACTTCAGGTTAACTGTTTCCCTCTGACCTTCTTATTGACGATAAAACACAGAAATTGCATCAGAATTACATACAAAAGGCACAATGCCGTATTAAGTACAAGAAGACTGATTCTTCTTACTGTCTATTTTTGAACCAATCCTGTGACACTAGTTATAGACTCTGATGTTTCACTCCAGGTTTACAGTATCCCTTGGACCTTCTTTTTGACGATGAAACACAGAAATTGCATCGGAATTAAATACAAAAGGCAAAATGCCGACTTAAGTACACGAAGACTGACTCTTCTTAATGTCTATGCTTTGAACCATTCCTGTGACACTAGTTATAGATTCCGATGCTACACTCCAGGTTTACTGTATCCCTTGGACCTTCTTTTTGACGATGAAACACAGAAATTGCATCGGAATTAAATACAAAAGGCAAAATGCCGACTTAAGTACACGAAGACTGACTCTTCTTACTGTCTATGTTTTGAACCATTCCTGTGACACTAGTAATAGATTCCGATGCTACACTTCAGGTTTACTGTATCTCTTGGATATTCTTTTTGACGATGAAACACAGAAATTGCATCGGAGTTAAAAAGAAGAGGAACAATGTCGACTTAAGTTCAAGAAGACTGTCTCTTCTTACTGTCTATGTTTGAACCATTCCTGTGACACTAGTTATAGATTCCGATGCTTCACTCCAGGTTTACTGTATACCTTGGACCTTCTTATTGACGATGAAACACAGAAATTGCATCGGAAATAAATAGAAAAGGCACAATGCCGACTGCAGTACAAAAAGACTGACTCTTCTTACTGACTATGTTATGAACCATTCCTGTGGCACTAGTTATAGTTTCCGATGCTTCACTCCTGTTTTACTGTATCCCTTGGACCTTCTTATTGACGATGAAACACAGAAATTGCATTGGAATTAAATACAAGAGGCACAATGCCGACTTATGGACAAGGAGACTGACTCTTCTCACTGACTATGTTTTGAACCATTGCTGTGGCACTAGTTATAGATTCCGATGCTTCACTTCAGGTTTAGTGTATCCCTCCGACCTTCTTATTGACGATGAAACACAGAAATTGCATCGGAATTTAATACAAAAGGCACAATGCCGACATAAGTACAAGAAGACTGACTCTTCTTGCTGTCTATGTTTGAAACATTCCTGTGACACTAGTTATAGATTCCCATGCTTCACTTCAGGTTTACTGTATCCCTCTGACTTTCTCATTGCCGGTGAAACACAGAAATTGCAGCGGATTTAAATACGAAAGGCTCAATGCCAACTTAAGTACAAGAAAACTGACTCTCCTTACTGACTATGATTTGACCCATTCCTGTGACACAAGTTATAGATTCCGATGCTTCACTTAAGGTTTACTGTATCCCTCTGACCTTCTTATTGACGATGAAACACAGAAATAGCATCGGAATTAAATAGAAAAGGCACAATGCCCACTTAAGTACAAGAAGACTGACTCTTCTTACTTTCTATGGTTTGAACCATTCCTGTGACACTAGTTGTAGTTTCCGATGCTTCACTTCAGGTTAACTGTATCCCTTGGACCTTCTTATTGACGATGAAACACAGAAATTGCATCGGAATTAAATACAAAAGACACAATGCCGACTTAAGTACAAGAAGACTGCCACTTCCAACTGTCTATGTTTTGAACCATTCCTGTGACACTAGTTATAGATTCCGATACTTCACTTCAGGTTAACTGTATACCTCTGACCGTCTTATTGACGATGAAACACAGAATTTGCATCGGAATTATATAGAAAATGCACAATGCCGACTTTAGTTCTAGAAGACTGACTCTTCTTACTGACTATGTTTTGAACCATTCCCGTGACACTAGTTATGGATTCCGAAGCCCTACTTCAGGTTAATTGTATCCCTCTGACCTTCTTATTGACGATATAACACAGAAATTGCATCGGAATTAAATACAAAAGGCACAATGCCGAATTAATTACAAGAAGACTGACTCTTCTTACTGTCTATTTTTGAACCAGTCCTGTGACACTAGTTATAGACTCCGATGCTTCACTCCAGGTTTCCTGTATCCCATGGACCTTCTTATTGACGATGAAACACAGAAATTGCATCGTAATAAAATGCAAAGGGCACAATGCCGACTAAAGTAAGAGAAGACTGACTCTTCTTACTGTCTATGATTTGAACCATTCCTGTGACATTAGTTATAGATTCCGATGCTTCACTCCACGTTTACTGTATCCCTTGGACCATCCTATTAACGATGAAACACAGAAATTGCAACAGAATTAAATAGAAAATGCACAATGATGACTTAAGTACAAGAAGACTGACTCTTCTTACTGACTATGTTTTGAACCATTCCTGTGACACTAGTTATAGATTCCGATGCTTCACTTGAGGATTACTGTATCCCTCTGACCGTCTTATTGACAATGAAACACAGAAATTGCATCGGAATTAAATTCAAAAGGCACAATGACGACTTAAGTACAAGAAGACTGACTCTTCTTACTGTCTATGTTTTGAACCATCCCTGTGATACTAGTTATAGATTCCGATGCTTCACTTGAGTTTTACTGTATCCCTTGGACCTTCTTATTGACGATGAAACACAGAAATTGCATCGGAATTAAATACAAAAGGCAAAATGCCAACTTAAGAACAGAAGACTGACTCTTGTTACTTTCTATGTTTTGAACCATTCGTGTGACACTAGTTATAGATTCCGATGCTTCACTCCAGGATTACTGTATCCCTTGGACCTTCTTATTGACGATGAAACACAGAAATTGCATCGGAATTAAATACAAAAGGCACAATGCCGCCTTATGGACAAGTAGACTGACTCTTCCTACTGTCTATGTTTTGAACCATTCCTGAGACACTAGTTATAGATTCCGATGCTTCACTTCAGGTTTACTGTATCCCTTGGACCGTCTTATTGACGATGAAACAAAGATATTGCATCGGAATTCAATACAAAAGGCACAATGCCGACTTAACTACAAGAAAACTGACGCTTCTTACTGACTATGCTTTGAACCATTCCTGTGACACTAGTTATAGATTTCGATGCTTAATTTCAGGATTACTGTATCTCTCTGACCTTCTTATCGACAATGAAACACAGAAATTGCATCGGAAATAAATAAAAAACACAATGCCGACTTATGTACATGAAGACTGACTCTTCTTACTGTCTATGTTTTGAACCATTCCTGTGACACTAGTTGTAGATTCCGATGCGTCACTTCAGGTTTACTGTATCCCTCTGACCGGCGTATTGACGATGAAACACAGAAATTGCATCGGAACTAAATACGAAAGGCACAATGCCAACTTAAGTACAAGAAGACTGACTCTTCTTACTGACTATGTGGTTGAACCATTTCTGTGACACTAGCTATGGATTCCGATGCTTCACTTCAGGTTTACTGTATCCCTCTGACCTTCTTATTGACGATGAAACACGGAAATAACCTCGGAATTAAATGGAAAAGGCTCAATGCCGACTTAAGTACATGAAGACTGATTCTTCTTACTGTCTATGTTTTGAACCATTCCTGTGAAACTAGTTGGGAATCCGATGCTTCACTTCAGCTTTACAGTATCCCTTGGACCTTCTTATTGACGATGAAACACAGACATTGCATCGGAATAAAATACAAAAGACACAATGCCGACTTAAGTACAAGAAGACTGACCCTTCCAACTGTCTATGTTTTGAACCACTCCTGTGACACTAGTTATAGATTCCGATGCTTCACTTCAGGTTTACTGTATCCCTCTGACCGTCTTATTGACAATGAAACACAGAAATTGCATCGGAAATAATTAGAAAATGTACAATGCTGACTTAAGTACTAGAGGACTGACTCTTCCTACTGTCTATTTTTGAACCATTCCTGAGACACTAGTTATAGATTCCGATATTGACTCATCTTACTGTCTATGTTTTGAACCGTCCCTGTGACACTAGATATAGATTCCGATGCATCACTCCAGGTTTACTGTATCCCTTGGACCTTCTTATTGACGATGAAGCAAAGAAATTGCATCGGAATTAAATACAAAAGGCACAATGCCGACTTAAATACAAGAAGACTGACTCTTCTTACTGACTGTTTTGACTCATTCCTGTGACACTACTTATGGATTCCGAATCTTCACTTCAGGTTAAATGTATCCCTCTGACCTTCTTATTGACGATGAAACACAGAAATTACAAAGGAATTAAATACAAAAGGCACAATGTCGAATTAAGTACAAGAATACTGACTCATCTTACTGTCTATGTTTTGAACAGTCCCTGTGACACTACTTATGGATTCCGATGTTTCACTTCAGGTTAACTGTATCCCTCTGACCTTCTTATTGACGATAAAACACAGAAATTGCATCGGAATTAAATTACAAAAGGCACAATGCCGTATTAAGTACAAGAAGACTGACTCTTCTTACTGTCTATTTTTGAACCAGTCCTGTGACACTAGTTATAGACTCTGATGCTTCACTCCAGGTTTACTGTATCCCACAACCCTTCTTATTGACGATGAAACACAGATACTGCATCGGAATAAAATGCAAAGGGCACAATGCCGACTTAAGTAAGAGAAGACTGACTCTTCTTACTGTCTATGATTTGAACCATTCCTGTGACACTAGTTATAGATTCCGATGCTTCACTCCAGGATTACAGTATCCCTTGGACCTTCTTTTTGACGATGAAACACAGAAATTGCATCGGAATTAAATACAAAAAGCAAAATGCCGACTTAAGTACACGAAGACTGACTCTTCTTACTGTCTATGATTTGAACCATTCCTGTGACACTACTTATAGATTCCGATGCTACACTCCAGGTTTACAGTATCCCTTGGACCTTTTTTTTGACGATGAAACACAGAAATTGCATCGGAATTAAATAGAAAAGGCACAATGAAGACTTAAGTACAAGAAGACTGACTCTTCTTACTGACTATGTTTTGAACCATTCCTGTGCCTCTAGTTACAGTTTCCGATGCTTCACTTGAGGTTTACAGTATCCCTTGGACCTTCTTAATGACGATGAAGCACAGAAATTGCATCGGAATTAAATACAAAAGGCAAATTGCCGACTTAAGTACACGAAGACTGACTCTTGTTACTGTCTTTGTTTTGAACCATTCCTGTGACACTAGTTATAGATTCCGATGCTACACTCCAGGTTTACTGTATCCCTTGGACCATCTTTTTGACGATGAAACACAGAAATTGCATCGGAATTAAATACAAAAGGCACAATGCCGACTTAAGGACAAGAAGACTGACTGTTCTTAATGACTATGTTATGATCCATTCCTGTCACACTAGTTATAGATTCCGATGCTTCAGGTCAGGTTTATTGTATCCCTCTGTCCTTCTTGTTGACGATGAAACACAGAAATTGCACCGGAGTTAAAAGGAAAAGGCACAATGTCGACTTAAGTTCAAGAAGACTGTCTCTTCTTACTGTCTATGTTTGAACCATTCCTGTGACACTAGTTATAGATTCCGATGCTTCACTCCAGGTTTACTGTATACCTTGGACCTTCTTATTGACGATAAAACACAGAAATTGCATCGGAATTAAATAGAAAAGGCACAATGCCGACTAAAACACAAGAAGACTGACTCTTCTTACTAACTATGTTTTGAACCATTCCTGTGACACTTGTTATGGATTCCGATGTTTCACTTCAGGTTTACTGTATACTTTGGACCTCCTTATTGACAATGAAACACACAAATCGCATCGGAATTATATACAAAGGGCACAATGCCGACTAATGTACGAGACGTCTGACTCTTCTGACTGTCTATGTTTTGAACCATTACTGTGACACTATTTATAGATTCCGATGCTTCACTCCAGGTTTACTGTATCCCTTGGACCTTCTTATTGACGATGAATCACAGAAATTGCATCGGAATTAAATACAAGAGGCACAATGCCGACTTAAGGACAAGGAGACTGGCTCTTCTCACTGACTATATTTTCAGCCATTCCTGTGACACTAGTTATAGATTCCGATGCTTCACTTCAGGACTACTGTATCCCTCTGTCCTTCTTATGGACGATGAAACACAGAAATTGCATCGGAATTAAATACAAAAGGCACAATGCCGACTTAAGTACTAGAAGACTGACTTTTCCTACTGTCTATGTTTTGAACCATTCCTGAGACACTAGTTATAGATTCCGATGCTTCACTTCAGGTTTACTGTATCCCTTGGACCGTCTTATTGACGATGAAACAAAGATATTGCATCGGAATTCAATACAAAAGGCACAATGCCGACTTAACTACAAGAAAACTGACTCTTCTTACTGACTATGCTTTGAACCATTCCTGTGACACTAGTTATAGATTCCGATGCTTAACTTCAGGATTAATGTATCCCTCTGACCTTCTTAGTGACAATGAAACACAGAAATTGCATCGGAATTAAATACAAAATGCAAAATGCCGACTTAAGTACAAGAAGACTGACTCTTCTTACTCTCTATGATTTGAACCATTCCTGTGACACTAGCTATAGATTCCGATGCTTCACTTCAGGTTTACTGTATCCCTCTGACCTTCTCATTGCCGGTGAAACACAGAAATTGCATCGAAATTAAATACGAAAGGCACAATGCCAAATTAAGTGAGAAGACTGACTCATCTTACTGACTATGATTTGACCCATTCCTGTGACACAAGTTATAAATTCCGATGCTTCACTTCAGGTTTACTGAATCCCTCTGACCTTCTTATTGACGATGAAACACAGAAATAGCATCGGAATTAAATAGAAAATGCACAATGCCGCCTGAAGTTCTAGAAGACTGACTCTTCTTACTGACTATGTTTTGAACCATTCCTGTGACACTAGTTATGGATTCCGAAGCTTCACTTCAGGTGAATTGTATCCCTCTGACCTTCTTATTGACGATGAACCACAGAAGTTGCATCGGAATTAAATACAAAAGGCACAATGCCGAATTAAGTACAAGAAGACTGACTCTTCTTACTGTCTATTTTTGAACCAGTCCTGTGACACTAGTTATAGACTCCGATGCGTCACTCCAGGTTTACTGTATCCCATGGAACTTCTTATTGACGATGAAACACAGAAATTGCATCGGAATAAAATGCAAAGGTCACAATGCCGACTTAAGTAAGAGAAGACTGAGTCTTCTTAGTGTGTATGATTTGAACCATTCCTGTGATATTAGATATAGTTTCCGATGCTTCACTCCAGGTTTACTGTATCCCTTGGACCATCCTATTAACGATGAAACACAGAAATTGCAACAGAATTATATAGAAAATGCACAATGATGCCTTATGTACAAGAAGACTGACTCTTCTTACTGACTATGTTTTCAACCATTCCTGTGACACTAGTTATAGATTCCGATGCTTCACTTCAGGATTACTGTATCCCTCTGACCTTCTTATTGACAATGAAACACAGAAATTGCATCGGAATTTAATACAAAAGGCACAATGCCTACTTAAGTACAAGAAGACTGACTCTTCTTACTGTCTATGTTTTGAACCATCCCTGTGATACTAGTTATAGATTCCGATGCTTCACTTGAGGTTTACTGTATCCCTTGCACCTTCTTATTGACGATGAAACACAGAAATTGCATCGGAATTAAATACAAAAGGCAAAATGCCAACTTAAGTACAGAAGACTGACTTTTCTTACTTTCTACGTTTTGAACCATTCCTGTGACACTAGTTATAGATTCCGATGCTTCACTCCAGGATTACTGTATCCCTTGGACCTTCTTATTGACGATGAAACACAGATATTGCATCGGAATTAAATACAAAAGGCACAATGCCGTCTTATGGGCAAGAAGACTGACTCTTCCTACTGTCTATGTTTTGAGCCATTTCTGAGACACTAGTTATAGATTCCGATGCTTCACTTCAGGTTTACTGTATCCTTTGGACCTTCTTATTGACGATGAAACACAGACATTGCATCGGAATTAAATACAAAAGACACAATGCCGACTTAAGTACAAGAAGACTGACCCTTCCAACTGTCTATGTTTTGAACCACTCCTGTGACACTAGTTATAGATTCCAATGCTTCACTTCAGGTTTACTGTATCCCTCTGACCGTCTTATTGACAATGAAACACAGAAATTGCATCGGAATTAAATAGAAAGTGTACAAAGCTGACTTAAGTACTAGAAGACTGACTCTTCCTACTGTCTATTTTTGAACCATTCCTGTGACACTACTTATGGATTCCGAATCTTCACTTCAAGTTAAATGTATCCCTCTGACCTTCTTATTGACTATGAAACACAGAAATTGCATC
Organism: Schistocerca piceifrons; assembly: GCF_021461385.2. Taxonomy (NCBI): domain Eukaryota; kingdom Metazoa; phylum Arthropoda; class Insecta; order Orthoptera; family Acrididae; genus Schistocerca; species Schistocerca piceifrons. The sequence continues at coordinate 574,578 of NW_025728690.1, forward strand.
GGAATTAAATACAAAAGGCACAATGCCGAATTAAGTACAAGAAGACTGACTCTTCTTACTGTCTATTTTTGAGCCAGTCCTGTGACACTAGTTATAGATTCCGATGCTTCACTCCAGGTTTACTGTATCCCTAGGACCTTCTTATTGACGATGAAACACAGAAATTGCATCGGAATTAAATACAAAATGCAAAATGCCGACTTAAGTACAAGAAGACTGACTCTTCTTACTCTCTATGATTTGAACCATTCCTGTGACACTAGTTATAGATTCCGATGCTTCACTCCAGGTTTACTGTATCCCTTGGACATTCCTATTGACGATGAAACACAGAAATTGCATCGGAATTAAATACAAAAGGCACAATGCCGACTTAAGGACAAGAAGACTGACTGTTCTTACTGACTATGCATTTGAACCATTCCTGTGACACTAGCTATAGATTCCGATGCTTCACTTCACGTTTACTGTATCCCTCTGACGTTCTTATTGACGATGAAACACAGAAGTTGCATCGGAATTAAATACAAAAGGCACAATGCCGACTTAAGTACAAGAAGATTGACTCTTCTTACTGTCTATGTTTTGAAACATTCCATTGACACTAGTTATAGATTCCGATGCTTCACTCCAGGTTTACTGTATCCCTTGGACGTTCTTATTGACGACGAAACACAGAAATTGCATTGGAATTAAATACAAGAGGCACAATGTCGACTTATGGACAAGGAGACTGACTCTTCTCTCTGACTATGTTTTGAACCATTCCTGTGACACTAGTTATAGATTCCGATGCTTCACTTCAGGTTTACTGTATCCCCCTGACCTTCTTATTAACGATGAAACACAGAAATTGCATCCGAATTAAATACAAAAGGCACAATGCCGACTTAAGTACAAGAAGACTGACTCTTCTTACTGTCTATGTTCGAAACATTCCTGTGACACTAGTTATAGATTCCGATCCTTCACTTCAGGTTAACTGTATCCCTCTGACCTTCCCATTACCGGTGAAACACAGAAATTGCATCGGAATTAAATACGAAAGGCACAATGCCAACTTAAGTACAAGAAGACTAACTCTTCTTACTGACTATGATTTGACCCTTTCCTGTGACACAAGTTATAGATTCGGATGCTTAACTTCAGGTTTACTGTATCCCTCTGACCTTCTTATTGACGATGAAACACAGAAATAGCATCGGAATTAAATAGAAAAGGCACAATGCCGACTTAAGTACAATAAGACTGACTCTTCTTACTGTCTATGGTTTGAACCATTCCTGTGACACTAGTTGTAGTTTCCGATGCTTCACTTCAGGTTAACTGTATCCCTTGGACCTTCTTATTGACGATGAAACACTGAAATTGCATCGGAATTAAATACAAAAGACACAATGCCGACTTAAGTACAAGAAGACTGCCTCTTCCAACTATCTATGTTTTGAACCATTCCTGTGACACTAGTTATAGATTCCGATGCTTCACTTCAGGTTTACTGCATCCCTCTGACCGTCTTATTGACGATGAAACACAGAATTTGCATCGGAATTAGATAGAAAATGCACATTGCCGACTTAAGTTCTAGAAGACTGACTCTTCTTACTGACTATGTTTTGAACCATTCCTGTGACACTAGTTATGGATTCCGAAGCTTCACTTTAGGTTAATTGTATCCCTCTGACTTTCTTATTGACGATGAAACACCGAAACAGCATCGGAATTAAATACAAAAGGCACAATGCTGAATTAAGTAAGAGAAGACTGACTCTTCTTACTGTCTATGATTTGAACTATTCCTGTGACATTAGTTATAGATTCCGATGCTTCACTCCAGGTTTACTGTATCCCTTTAAACCATCCTATTAACGATGAAACACAGAAATTGCAACAGAATTAAATAGAAAATGCACAATGATGACTTAAGTACAAGAAGACTGACTTTTCTTACTGACTATGTTTTGAACCATTCCTGTGACACTAGTTATAGATTCCGATGCTTCACTTCAGGATTACTGTATCCCTCTTACCTTTTTATTGACAATGAAACACAGAAATTGCATCGGAAATTAATACAAAAGGCACAATGCCTACTTAAGTACAAGAAGACTGACTCTTCTTACTGTCTATGTTTTGAACCATCCCTGTGATACTAGTTATAGATTCCGATGCTTCACTTGAGGTTTACTGTATCCCTTGCACCTTCTTATTGACGATGAAACACAGAAATTGGATCGGAATTAAATACAGAAGGCAAAATGCCAACTTAAGTACAGAAGACTGACTCTTCTTAGTTTCTATGTTTCGAAACATTCCTGTGACACTAGTTATAGATTCCGATGCTTCACTCCAGGATTACTGAATCCCTTGGACCTTCTTATTGACGATGAAACACAGATATTGCATCGGAATTAAATAAAAAAGGCACAATGCCGCCTTATGGACAAGAAGACTGACTCTTCCTACTGTCTATGTTTTGAACCATTCCTGAGACACTAGTTATAGATTCCGATGCTTCACTTCAGGATTACTGTATCCCTCTTACCTTTTTATTGACAATGAAACACAGAAATTGCATCGGAAATTAGTACAAAAGGCACAATGCCTACTTAAGTACAAGAAGACTGACTCTTCTTACTGTCTATGTTTTGAACCATCTCTGTGATACTAGTTATAGATTCCGATGCTTCACTTGAGGTTTACTGTATCCCTTGCACCTTCTTATTGACGATGAAACACAGAAATTGGATCGGAATTAAATACAGAAGGCAAAATGCCAACTTAAGTACAGAAGACTGACTCTTCTTACTTTCTATGTTTTGAACCATTCCTGTGACACTAGTTATAGATTCCGATGCTTCACTCCAGGAGTACTGAATCCCTTGGACCTTCTTATTGACGATGAAACACAGATATTGCATCGGAATTAAATAAAAAAGGCACAATGCCGCCTTATGGACAAGAAGACTGACTCTTCCTACTGTCTATGTTTGAACCATTCCTGAGACACTAGTTATAGATTCCGATGCTTCACTTCAGGTTTACTGTATCCCTTGGACCGTCTTATTGACGATGAAACAAAGATATTGCATCGGAATTCAATACAAAAGGCACAATGCCGACTTAACTACAAGAAAACTGACTCTCCTACTGACTATGCTTTGAACCATTCCTGTGACACTAGTTATAGATTCCGATGCTTAACTTCAGGATTACTGTATCCCTCTGACCTTCTTAGTGACAATGAAACATAGAAATTGCATCGGAAATAAATAAAAAACACAATGCCGACTTAAGTACATGAAGACTGACTCTTCTTACTGTCATGTTTTGAACCATTCCTGTGACACTAGTTGTAGATTCCGATGCTTCACTTCAGGTTTACTGTATCCCTTGGACCTTCTTATTGACGATGAAAGACAGAAATTGCATCGGAATTAAATACAAAAGACACAATGCCGACTTAAGTACAAGAAGACTGACTCTTCCAACTGTCTATGCTTTGAAAGATTCCTGTGACACAGGTTGTAGATTCCGATGCTTCACTTCAGGTTTACTGTATCCCTCTGACCGGCTTATTGACGATGAAACACAGAAATTGCATCGGAACTAAATACGAAAGGCACAATGCCAACTTAAGTACAAGAAGACTGACTCTTCTTACTGACTATGGTTTGAACCATTTCTGTGACACTAGCTATGGATTCCGATGCTTCACTTCAGGTTTACTGTATCCCTCTGACCATCTTATTGACGATGAAACACAGAAATAATCTCGGAATTAAATGGAAAAGGCACAATGCCGACTTAAGTACATGAAGACTGATTCTTCTTACTGTCTATGTTTTGAACCATTCCTGTGACACTAGTTGTAGAATCCGATGCTTCACTTCAGGTTTACTGTATCCTTTGGACCTTCGTATTGACGATGAAACACAGACATTGCATCGGAATTAAATACAAAAGACACAATGCCGACTTAAGTACAAGAAGACTGACCCTTCCAACTGTCTATGTTTTGAACCACTCCTGTGACACTAGTTATAGATTCCGATGCTTCACTTCAGGTTTACTGTATCCCCCTGACCGTCTTATTGATAATGAAACACAGAAATTGCATCGGAATTAAATAGAAAATGTACAATGCTGACTTAAGTACTAAAAGACTGACTCTTCCTACTGTCTATTTTTGAACAATTCCTGAGACACTAGTTATAGATTCCGATGCTTCACTTCAGGTTAACTGTATCCCTCTGACCTTCTTATTGACGATAAAACACAGAAATTGCATCGTAATTCAATACAAAAGCATAATGCCGACTTAACTACAAGAAGACTGACTCTTCTTACTATCTATGCTTTGAACCATTCCTTCGACACTAGTTATAGATTCCGATGCTTAACTTCAGGATTACTGTATCCGTCTGACGTTCTTAGTGACGATGAAACACAGAAATTGCATCGGAAATAAATACAAAAACACAATGCCGACTTAAGTGAATGAATATTGACTCATCTTACTGTCTATGTTTTGAACCGTCCCTGTGACACTAGATATAGATTCCGATGCTTCACTCCAGGTTTACTGTATCCCTTGGACCTTCTTATTGACGATGAAGCACAGAAATTGCATCGGAATTAAAGACAAAAGGCACAATGCCGAGTTAAATACAAGAAGACTGACTCTTCTTACTGACTATGTTTTGACTCACTCCTGTGACACTACTTATGGATTCCGAATCTTCACTTCAAGTTAAATGTATCCCTCTGACCTTCTTATTGACGATGAAACACAGAAATTGCATCGGAATTAAATACAAATAGCACAATGTCGAATTAAGTACAAGAATACTGACTCATCTTACTGTCTATGTTTTGAAACGTCGCTGTGACACTACTTAAGGATTCCGATGCTTCACTTCAGGTTAACTGTATCCCTCTGACCTTCTTATTGACGATAAAACACAGAAATTGCATCGGAATTAAATACAAAAGGCACAATGCCGTATTAAGTTCAAGAAGACTGACTCTTCTTATTGTCTATTTTTGAACCAGTCCTGTGACACTAGTTATAGACTGTGATGCTTCACTTCAGGTTTACTGTATCCCACGGACCTTCTTATTGACGATGAAACACAGATATTGCATCGGAATAAAATGCAATGGGCACAATGCCGACTTAAGTAAGAGAAGACTGACTCTTCTTACTGTCTATGATTTGAACCATTCCTGTGACACTAGTTATAGATTCCGATGCTTCACTCCAGGATTACAGTATCCCTTGGACCTTCTTTTTGACGATGAAACACAGAAATTGCATCGGAATTAAATACAAAAGGCAAAATGCCGACTTAAGTACACGAAGACTGACCCTTCTTACTGTCTATGTTTTGAACCATTCCTGTGACACTAGTAATAGATTCCGATGCTACACTTCAGGTTTACTGTATCTCTTGGACCTTCTTTTTGACGATGAAACACAGAAATTGCAACGGAATTAAATAGGAAAAGCACAATGAAGACTTAAGTACAAGAAGACTGACTCTTCTTACTGACTATGTTTTGAAACATTCCTGTGACTCTATTTATAGTTTCCGATGCTTCACTTCAGGTTTACAGTATCCCTTGGACCTTCTTATTGACGATGAAGCACAGAAATTGCATCGGAATTAAATACAAAAGGCAAAATGCCAACTTAAGTACAGAAGACTGACTCTTCTTACTTTCTATGTTTTGAACCATTCCTGTGACACTAGTTATAGATTCCGATGCTTCACTCCAAGATTACTGTATCCCTTGGACCTTCTTATTGACGATGAAACACAGATATTGCATCGGAATTAAATACAAAAGGCACAATGCCGCCTTATGGACAAGAAGACTGACTCTTCCTACTGTCTATGTTTTGAACCATTCCTGAGACACTAGTTATAGATTCCGATGCTTCACTTCAGGTTTACTGTATCCCTTGGACAGTCTTATTGACGATGAAACAAAGATATTGCATCGGAATTCAATACAAAAGTCACAATGCCGACTTAAGTACTAGAAGACTGACTCTTTCTACTGTCTATTTTTTGAACCATTCCTGAGACACTAGTTATAGATTCCGATGCTTCACTTCAGGTTTACTGTATCCCTTAGACCGTCTTATTGACGATGAAACAAAGATATTGCATCGGAATTCAATACAAAAGGCACAATGCCGACTTAACTACAAGAAAACTGACTCTTCTTACTGTCTATGCCTTGAACCATTCCTGTGACACTAGTTATAGATTCCGATGCTTAACTTCAGGATTACTGTATCCCTCTGACCTTCGTAGTGACAATGAAACATAGAAATTGCATCGGAAATAAATAAAAAACACAATGCCGACTTAATTACATGAAGACTGACTCTTCTTACTGTCTATGTTTTGAACCATTCCTGTGACACTAGTTGTAGATTCCGATGCTTCACTTCAGGTTTACTGTATCCCTTGGACCTTCTTATTGACGATGAAAGACAGAAATTGCATCGGAATTAAATACAAAAGACACAATGCCGACATAAGTACAAGAAGACTGACCCTTCCAACTGTCTATGTTTTGAACCACTCCTGTGACACTAGTTATAGATTCCGATGCTTCACTTCAGGTTTACTATATCCCTCTGACCGTCTTATTGACAATGAAACACAGAAATTGCATCGGAAATAAATACAAAAACACAATGCCGACTTAAGTGAAAGAATATTGACTCATCTTACTGTCTATGTTTTGAACCGTCCCTATGACACTAAATATAGATTCCGATGCTTCACTCCAGGTTTACTGTATCCGTTGGACCTTCTTATTGACGATGAAGCACAGAAATTGCATCGGAATTAAATACAAAAGGCACAATGCCGACTTAAATACAAGAAGACTGACTCTTCTTACTGACTATGTTTTGACTCATTCCTGTGACACTACTTATGGATTCCGAATCTTCACATCAGGTTAAATGTATCCCACTGACCTTCTTATTGACGATGAAACACAGAATTTGCATCGGAATTAAATACAAAAGGCACAATGTCGAATTAAGTACAAGAATACTGACTCATCTTACTGTCTATGTTTGAACCGTCCCTGTGACACTACTTAAGGATTCCGATGCTTCACTTCAGGTTAACTGTATCCCTCTGACCTTCTTATTGACGATAAAACACAGAAATTGCATCGGAATTACATACAAAAGGCACAATGCCGTATTAAGTACAAGAAGACTGATTCTTCTTACTGTCTATTTTTGAACCAATCCTGTGACACTAGTTATAGACTCTGATGTTTCACTCCAGGTTTACAGTATCCCTTGGACCTTCTTTTTGACGATGAAACACAGAAATTGCATCGGAATTAAATACAAAAGACACAATGCCGACTTAAGTACAAGAAGACTGACTCTTCCAACTGTCTATGCTTTGAAAGATTCCTGTGACACAGGTTGTAGATTCCGATGCTTCACTTCAGGTTTACTGTATCCCTCTGACCGGCTTATTGACGATGAAACACAGAAATTGCATCGGAACTAAATACGAAAGGCACAATGCCAACTTAAGTACAAGAAGACTGACTCTTCTTACTGACTATGGTTTGAACCATTTCTGTGACACTAGCTATGGATTCCGATGCTTCACTTCAGGTTTACTGTATCCCTCTGACCATCTTATTGACGATGAAACACAGAAATAATCTCGGAATTAAATGGAAAAGGCACAATGCCGACTTAAGTACATGAAGACTGATTCTTCTTACTGTCTATGTTTTGAACCATTCCTGTGACACTAGTTGTAGAATCCGATGCTTCACTTCAGGTTTACTGTATCCTTTGGACCTTCGTATTGACGATGAAACACAGACATTGCATCGGAATTAAATACAAAAGACACAATGCCGACTTAAGTACAAGAAGACTGACCCTTCCAACTGTCTATGTTTTGAACCACTCCTGTGACACTAGTTATAGATTCCGATGCTTCACTTCAGGTTTACTGTATCCCCCTGACCGTCTTATTGATAATGAAACACAGAAATTGCATCGGAATTAAATAGAAAATGTACAATGCTGACTTAAGTACTAAAAGACTGACTCTTCCTACTGTCTATTTTTGAACAATTCCTGAGACACTAGTTATAGATTCCGATGCTTCACTTCAGGTTAACTGTATCCCTCTGACCTTCTTATTGACGATAAAACACAGAAATTGCATCGTAATTCAATACAAAAGCATAATGCCGACTTAACTACAAGAAGACTGACTCTTCTTACTATCTATGCTTTGAACCATTCCTTCGACACTAGTTATAGATTCCGATGCTTAACTTCAGGATTACTGTATCCGTCTGACGTTCTTAGTGACGATGAAACACAGAAATTGCATCGGAAATAAATACAAAAACACAATGCCGACTTAAGTGAATGAATATTGACTCATCTTACTGTCTATGTTTTGAACCGTCCCTGTGACACTAGATATAGATTCCGATGCTTCACTCCAGGTTTACTGTATCCCTTGGACCTTCTTATTGACGATGAAGCACAGAAATTGCATCGGAATTAAAGACAAAAGGCACAATGCCGAGTTAAATACAAGAAGACTGACTCTTCTTACTGACTATGTTTTGACTCACTCCTGTGACACTACTTATGGATTCCGAATCTTCACTTCAAGTTAAATGTATCCCTCTGACCTTCTTATTGACGATGAAACACAGAAATTGCATCGGAATTAAATACAAATAGCACAATGTCGAATTAAGTACAAGAATACTGACTCATCTTACTGTCTATGTTTTGAAACGTCGCTGTGACACTACTTAAGGATTCCGATGCTTCACTTCAGGTTAACTGTATCCCTCTGACCTTCTTATTGACGATAAAACACAGAAATTGCATCGGAATTAAATACAAAAGGCACAATGCCGTATTAAGTTCAAGAAGACTGACTCTTCTTATTGTCTATTTTTGAACCAGTCCTGTGACACTAGTTATAGACTGTGATGCTTCACTTCAGGTTTACTGTATCCCACGGACCTTCTTATTGACGATGAAACACAGATATTGCATCGGAATAAAATGCAATGGGCACAATGCCGACTTAAGTAAGAGAAGACTGACTCTTCTTACTGTCTATGATTTGAACCATTCCTGTGACACTAGTTATAGATTCCGATGCTTCACTCCAGGATTACAGTATCCCTTGGACCTTCTTTTTGACGATGAAACACAGAAATTGCATCGGAATTAAATACAAAAGGCAAAATGCCGACTTAAGTACACGAAGACTGACCCTTCTTACTGTCTATGTTTTGAACCATTCCTGTGACACTAGTAATAGATTCCGATGCTACACTTCAGGTTTACTGTATCTCTTGGACCTTCTTTTTGACGATGAAACACAGAAATTGCAACGGAATTAAATAGGAAAAGCACAATGAAGACTTAAGTACAAGAAGACTGACTCTTCTTACTGACTATGTTTTGAAAAATTCCTGTGACTCTATTTATAGTTTCCGATGCTTCACTTCAGGTTTACAGTATCCCTTGGACCTTCTTATTGACGATGAAGCACAGAAATTGCATCGGAATTAAATACAAAAGGCAAAATGCCAACTTAAGTACAGAAGACTGACTCTTCTTACTTTCTATGTTTTGAACCATTCCTGTGACACTAGTTATAGATTCCGATGCTTCACTCCAAGATTACTGTATCCCTTGGACCTTCTTATTGACGATGAAACACAGATATTGCATCGGAATTAAATACAAAAGGCACAATGCCGCCTTATGGACAAGAAGACTGACTCTTCCTACTGTCTATGTTTTGAACCATTCCTGAGACACTAGTTATAGATTCCGATGCTTCACTTCAGGTTTACTGTATCCCTTGGACAGTCTTATTGACGATGAAACAAAGATATTGCATCGGAATTCAATACAAAAGTCACAATGCCGACTTAAGTACTAGAAGACTGACTCTTTCTACTGTCTATTTTTTGAACCATTCCTGAGACACTAGTTATAGATTCCGATGCTTCACTTCAGGTTTACTGTATCCCTTAGACCGTCTTATTGACGATGAAACAAAGATATTGCATCGGAATTCAATACAAAAGGCACAATGCCGACTTAACTACAAGAAAACTGACTCTTCTTACTGTCTATGCCTTGAACCATTCCTGTGACACTAGTTATAGATTCCGATGCTTAACTTCAGGATTACTGTATCCCTCTGACCTTCGTAGTGACAATGAAACATAGAAATTGCATCGGAAATAAATAAAAAACACAATGCCGACTTAATTACATGAAGACTGACTCTTCTTACTGTCTATGTTTTGAACCATTCCTGTGACACTAGTTGTAGATTCCGATGCTTCACTTCAGGTTTACTGTATCCCTTGGACCTTCTTATTGACGATGAAAGACAGAAATTGCATCGGAATTAAATACAAAAGACACAATGCCGACATAAGTACAAGAAGACTGACCCTTCCAACTGTCTATGTTTTGAACCACTCCTGTGACACTAGTTATAGATTCCGATGCTTCACTTCAGGTTTACTATATCCCTCTGACCGTCTTATTGACAATGAAACACAGAAATTGCATCGGAAATAAATACAAAAACACAATGCCGACTTAAGTGAAAGAATATTGACTCATCTTACTGTCTATGTTTTGAACCGTCCCTATGACACTAAATATAGATTCCGATGCTTCACTCCAGGTTTACTGTATCCGTTGGACCTTCTTATTGACGATGAAGCACAGAAATTGCATCGGAATTAAATACAAAAGGCACAATGCCGACTTAAATACAAGAAGACTGACTCTTCTTACTGACTATGTTTTGACTCATTCCTGTGACACTACTTATGGATTCCGAATCTTCACATCAGGTTAAATGTATCCCACTGACCTTCTTATTGACGATGAAACACAGAATTTGCATCGGAATTAAATACAAAAGGCACAATGTCGAATTAAGTACAAGAATACTGACTCATCTTACTGTCTATGTTTGAACCGTCCCTGTGACACTACTTAAGGATTCCGATGCTTCACTTCAGGTTAACTGTATCCCTCTGACCTTCTTATTGACGATAAAACACAGAAATTGCATCGGAATTACATACAAAAGGCACAATGCCGTATTAAGTACAAGAAGACTGATTCTTCTTACTGTCTATTTTTGAACCAATCCTGTGACACTAGTTATAGACTCTGATGTTTCACTCCAGGTTTACAGTATCCCTTGGACCTTCTTTTTGACGATGAAACACAGAAATTGCATCGGAATTAAATACAAAAGGCAAAATGCCGACTTAAGTACACGAAGACTGACTCTTCTTACTGTCTATGATTTGAACCATTCCTGTGACACTAGTTATAGATTCCGATGCTACACTCCAGGTTTACTGTATCCCTTGGACCTTCTTTTTGACGATGAAACACAGAAATTGCATCGGAATTAAATACAAAAGGCAAAATGCCGACTTAAGTACACGAAGACTGACTCTTCTTACTGTCTATGTTTTGAACCATTCCTGTGACACTAGTAATAGATTCCGATGCTACACTTCAGGTTTACTGTATCTCTTGGATATTCTTTTTGACGATGAAACACAGAAATTGCATCGGAGTTAAAAAGAAGAGGAACAATGTCGACTTAAGTTCAAGAAGACTGTCTCTTCTTACTGTCTATGTTTGAACCATTCCTGTGACACTAGTTATAGATTCCGATGCTTCACTCCAGGTTTACTGTATACCTTGGACCTTCTTATTGACGATGAAACACAGAAATTGCATCGGAAATAAATAGAAAAGGCACAATGCCGACTGCAGTACAAAAAGACTGACTCTTCTTACTGACTATGTTTTGAACCATTCCTGTGGCACTAGTTATAGTTTCCGATGCTTCACTCCTGTTTTACTGTATCCCTTGGACCTTCTTATTGACGATGAAACACAGAAATTGCATTGGAATTAAATACAAGAGGCACAATGCCGACTTATGGACAAGGAGACTGACTCTTCTCACTGACTATGTTTTGAACCATTGCTGTGACACTAGTTATAGATTCCGATGCTTCACTTCAGGTTTAGTGTATCCCTCCGACCTTCTTATTGACGATGAAACACAGAAATTGCATCGGAATTAAATACAAAAGGCACAATGCCGACATAAGTACAAGAAGACTGACTCTTCTTGCTGTCTATGTTTGAAACATTCCTGTGACACTAGTTATAGATTCCCATGCTTCACTTCAGGTTTACTGTATCCCTCTGACTTTCTCATTGCCGGTGAAAAACAGAAATTGCAGCGGATTTAAATACGAAAGGCACAATGCCAACTTAAGTACAAGAAGACTGACTCTCCTTACTGACTATGATTTGACCCATTCCTGTGACACAAGTTATAGATTCCGATGCTTCACTTAAGGTTTACTGTATCCCTCTGACCTTCTTATTGACGATGAAACACAGAAATAGCATCGGAATTAAATAGAAAAGGCACAATGCCCACTTAAGTACAAGAAGACTGACTCTTCTTACTTTCTATGGTTCGAACCATTCCTGTGACACTAGTTGTAGTTTCCGATGCTTCACTTCAGGTTAACTGTATCCCTTGGACCTTCTTATTGACGATGAAACACAGAAATTGCATCGGAATTAAATACAAAAGACACAATGCCGACTTAAGTACAAGAAGACTGCCACTTCCAACTGTCTATGTTTTGAACCATTCCTGTGACACTAGTTATAGATTCCGATACTTCACTTCAGGTTAACTGTATACCTCTGACCGTCTTATTGACGATGAAACACAGAATTTGCATCGGAATTATATAGAAAATGCACAATGCCGACTTTAGTTCTAGAAGACTGACTCTTCTTACTGACTATGTTTTGAACCATTCCCGTGACACTAGTTATGGATTCCGAAGCTTCACTTCAGGTTAATTGTATCCCTCTGACCTTCTTATTGACGATATAACACAGAAATTGCATCGGAATTAAATACAAAAGGCACAATGCCGAATTAATTACAAGAAGACTGACTCTTCTTACTGTCTATTTTTGAACCAGTCCTGTGACACTAGTTATAGACTCCGATGCTTCACTCCAGGTTTCCTGTATCCCATGGACCTTCTTATTGACGATGAAACACAGAAATTGCATCGTAATAAAATGCAAAGGGCACAATGCCGACTAAAAAAAGAGAAGACTGACTCTTCTTACTGTCTATGATTTGAACCATTCCTGTGACATTAGTTATAGATTCCGATGCTTCACTCCACGTTTACTGTATCCCTTGGACCATCCTATTAACGATGAAACACAGAAATTGCAACAGAATTAAATAGAAAATGCACAATGATGACTTAAGTACAAGAAGACAGACTCTTCTTACTGACTATGTTTTGAACCATTCCTGTGACACTAGTTATAGATTCCGATGCTTCACTTCAGGATTACTGTATCCCTCTGACCGTCTTATTGACAATGAAACACAGAAATTGCATCGGAATTAAATTCAAAAAGCACAATGACGACTTAAGTACAAGAAGACTGACTCTTCTTACTGTCTATGTTTTGAACCATCCCTGTGATACTAGTTATAGATTCCGATGCTTCACTTGAGTTTTACTGTATCCCTTGGACCTTCTTATTGACGATGAAACACAGAAATTGCATCGGAATTAAATACAAAAGGCAAAATGCCAACTTAAGAACAGAAGACTGACTCTTGTTACTTTCTATGTTTTGAACCATTCGTGTGACACTAGTTATAGATTCCGATGCTTCACTCCAGGATTACTGTATCCCTTGGACCTTCTTATTGACGATGAAACACAGAAATTGCATCGGAATTAAATACAAAAGGCACAATGCCGCCTTATGGACAAGTAGACTGACTCTTCCTACTGTCTATGTTTTGAACCATTCCTGAGACACTAGTTATAGATTCCGATGCTTCACTTCAGGTTTACTGTATCCCTTGGACCGTCTTATTGACGATGAAACAAAGATATTGCATCGGAATTCAATACAAAAGGCACAATGCCGACTTAACTACAAGAAAACTGACGCTTCTTACTGACTATGCTTTGAACCATTCCTGTGACACTAGTTATAGATTTCGATGCTTAATTTCAGGATTACTGTATCTCTCTGACCTTCTTATCGACAATGAAACACAGAAATTGCATCGGAAATAAATAAAAAACACAATGCCGACTTATGTACATGAAGACTGACTCTTCTTACTGTCTATGTTTTGAACCATTCCTGTGACACTAGTTGTAGATTCCGATGCGTCACTTCAGGTTTACTGTATCCCTCTGACCGGCGTATTGACGATGAAACACAGAAATTGCATCGGAACTAAATACGAAAAGCACAATGCCAACTTAAGTACAAGAAGACTGACTCTTCTTACTGACTATGGTTTGAACCATTTCTGTGACACTAGCTATGGATTCCGATGCTTCACTTCAGGTTTACTGTATCCCTCTGACCTTCTTATTGACGATGAAACACGGAAATAACCTCGGAATTAAATGGAAAAGGCTCAATGCCGACTTAAGTACATGAAGACTGATTCTTCTTACTGTCTATGTTTTGAACCATTCCTGTGAAACTAGTTGGGAATCCGATGCTTCACTTCAGCTTTACAGTATCCCTTGGACATTCTTATTGACGATGAAACACAGACATTGCATCGGAATAAAATACAAAAGACACAATGCCGACTTAAGTACAAGAAGACTGACCCTTCCAACTGTCTATGTTTTGAACCACTCCTGTGACACTAGTTATAGATTCCGATGCTTCACTTCAGGTTTACTGTATCCCTCTGACCGTCTTATTGACAATGAAACACAGAAATTGCATCGGAAATAATAAGAAAATGTACAATGCTGACTTAAGTACTAGAGGACTGACTCTTCCTACTGTCTATTTTTGAACCATTCCTGAGACACTAGTTATAGATTCCGATATTGACTCATCTTACTGTCTATGTTTTGAACCGTCCCTGTGACACTAGATATAGATTCCGATGCATCACTCCAGGTTTACTGTATCCCTTGGACCTTCTTATTGACGATGAAGCGAAGAAATTGCATCGGAATTAAATACAAAAGGCACAATGCCGACTTAAATACAAGAAGACTGACTCTTCTTACTGACTGTTTTGACTCATTCCTGTGACACTACTTATGGATTCCGAATCTTCACTTCAGGTTAAATGTATCCCTCTGACCTTCTTATTGACGATGAAACACAGAAATTACAAAGGAATTAAATACAAAAGGCACAATGTCGAATTAAGTACAAGAATACTGACTCATCTTACTGTCTATGTTTTGAACAGTCCCTGTGACACTACTTATGGATTCCGATGTTTCACTTCAGGTTAACTGTATCCCTCTGACCTTCTTATTGACGATAAAACACAGAAATTGCATCGGAATTAAATACAAAAGGCACAATGCCGTATTAAGTACAAGAAGACTGACTCTTCTTACTGTCTATTTTTGAACCAGTCCTGTGACACTAGTTATAGACTCTGATGCTTCACTCCAGGTTTACTGTATCCCACAACCCTTCTTATTGACGATGAAACACAGATACTGCATCGGAATAAAATGCAAAGGGCACAATGCCGACTTAAGTAAGAGAAGACTGACTCTTCTTACTGTCTATGATTTGAACCATTCCTGTGACACTAGTTATAGATTCCGATGCTTCACTCCAGGATTACAGTATCCCTTGGACCTTCTTTTTGACGATGAAACACAGAAATTGCATCGGAATTAAATACAAAAAGCAAAATGCCGACTTAAGTACACGAAGACTGACTCTTCTTACTGTCTATGATTTGAACCATTCCTGTGACACTACTTATAGATTCCGATGCTACACTCCAGGTTTACAGTATCCCTTGGACCTTTTTTTTGACGATGAAACACAGAAATTGCATCGGAATTAAATAGAAAAGGCACAATGAAGACTTAAGTACAAGAAGACTGACTCTTCTTACTGACTATGTTTTGAACCATTCCTGTGCCTCTAGTTACAGTTTCCGATGCTTCACTTGAGGTTTACAGTATCCCTTGGACCTTCTTATTGACGATGAAGCACAGAAATTGCATCGGAATTAAATACAAAAGGCAAATTGCCGACTTAAGTACACGAAGACTGACTCTTGTTACTGTCTTTGTTTTGAACCATTCCTGTGACACTAGTTATAGATTCCGATGCTACACTCCAGGTTTACTGTATCCCTTGGACCATCTTTTTGACGATGAAACACAGAAATTGCATCGGAATTAAATACAAAAGGCACAATGCCGACTTAAGGACAAGAAGACTGACTGTTCTTAATGACTATGTTTTGATCCATTCCTGTCACACTAGTTATAGATTCCGATGCTTCAGGTCAGGTTTATTGTATCCCTCTGTCCTTCTTGTTGACGATGAAACACAGAAATTGCACCGGAGTTAAAAGGAAAAGGCACAATGTCGACTTAAGTTCAAGAAGACTGTCTCTTCTTACTGTCTATGGTTGAACCATTCCTGTGACACTAGTTATAGATTCCGATGCTTCACTCCAGGTTTACTGTATACCTTGGACCTTCTTATTGACGATGAAACACAGAAATTGCATCGGAATTAAATAGAAAAGGCACAATGCCGACTAAAACACAAGAAGACTGACTCTTCTTACTAACTATGTTTTGAACCATTCCTGTGACACTTGTTATGGATTCCGATGTTTCACTTCAGGTTTACTGTAGACTTTGGACCTCCTTATTGACAATGAAACACAGAAATCGCATCGGAATTATATACAAAGGGCACAATGCCGACTAATGTACGAGACGTCTGACTCTTCTGACTGTCTATGTTTTGAACCATTACTGTGACACTATTTATAGATTCCGATGCTTCACTCCATGTTTACTGTATCCCTTGGACCTTCTTATTGACGATGAATCACAGAAATTGCATCGGAATTAAATACAAGAGGCACAATGCCGACTTAAGGACAAGGAGACTGGCTCTTCTCACTGACTATATTTTCAGCCATTCCTGTGACACTAGTTATAGATTCCGATGCTTCACTTCAGGACTACTGTATCCCTCTGTCCTTCTTATGGACGATGAAACACAGAAATTGCATCGGAATTAAATACAAAAGGCACAATGCCGACTTAAGTACTAGAAGACTGACTTTTCCTACTGTCTATGTTTTGAACCATTCCTGAGACACTAGTTATAGATTCCGATGCTTCACTTCAGGTTTACTGTATCCCTTGGACCGTCTTATTGACGATGAAACAAAGATATTGCATCGGAATTCAATACAAAAGGCACAATGCCGACTTAACTACAAGAAAACTGACTCTTCTTACTGACTATGCTTTGAACCATTCCTGTGACACTAGTTATAGATTCCGATGCTTAACTTCAGGATTAATGTATCCCTCTGACCTTCTTAGTGACAATGAAACACAGAAATTGCATCGGAATTAAATACAAAATGCAAAATGCCGACTTAAGTACAAGAAGACTGACTCTTCTTACTCTCTATGATTTGAACCATTCCTGTGACACTAGCTATAGATTCCGATGCTTCACTTCAGGTTTACTGTATCCCTCTGACCTTCTCATTGCCGGTGAAACACAGAAATTGCATCGAAATTAAATACGAAAGGCACAATGCCAAATTAAGTGAGAAGACTGACTCATCTTACTGACTATGATTTGACCCATTCCTGTGACACAAGTTATAAATTCCGATGCTTCACTTCAGGTTTACTGAATCCCTCTGACCTTCTTATTGACGATGAAACACAGAAATAGCATCGGAATTAAATAGAAAATGCACAATGCCGCCTGAAGTTCTAGAAGACTGACTCTTCTTACTGACTATGTTTTGAACCATTCCTGTGACACTAGTTATGGATTCCGAAGCTTCACTTCAGGTGAATTGTATCCCTCTGACCTTCTTATTGACGATGAACCACAGAAGTTGCATCGGAATTAAATACAAAAGGCACAATGCCGAATTAAGTACAAGAAGACTGACTCTTCTTACTGTCTATTTTTGAACCAGTCCTGTGACACTAGTTATAGACTCCGATGCGTCACTCCAGGTTTACTGTATCCCATGGAACTTCTTATTGACGATGAAACACAGAAATTGCATCGGAATAAAATGCAAAGGTCACAAAGCCGACTTAAGTAAGAGAAGACTGAGTCTTCTTAGTGTGTATGATTTGAACCATTCCTGTGGTATTAGATATAGTTTCCGATGCTTCACTCCAGGTTTACTGTATGCCTTGGACCATCCTATTAACGATGAAACACAGAAATTGCAACAGAATTATATAGAAAATGCACAATGATGCCTTAAGTACAAGAAGACTGACTCTTCTTACTGACTATGTTTTGAACCATTCCTGTGACACTAGTTATAGATTCCGATGCTTCACTTCAGGATTACTGTATCCCTCTGACCTTCTTATTGACAATGAAACACAGAAATTGCATCGGAATTTAATACAAAAGGCACAATGCCTACTTAAGTACAAGAAGACTGACTCTTCTTACTGTCTATGTTTTGAACCATCCCTGTGATACTAGTTATAGATTCCGATGCTTCACTTGAGGTTTACTGTATCCCTTGCACCTTCTTATTGACGATGAAACACAGAAATTGCATCGGAATTAAATACAAAAGCAAAATGCCAACTTAAGTACAGAAGACTGACTTTTCTTACTTTCTACGTTTTGAACCATTCCTGTGACACTAGTTATAGATTCCGATGCTTCACTCCAGGATTACTGTATCCCTTGGACCTTCTTATTGACGATGAAACACAGATATTGCATCGGAATTAAATACAAAAGGCACAATGCCGCCTTATGGGCAAGAAGACTGACTCTTCCTACTGTCTATGTTTTGAGCCATTCCTGAGACACTAGTTATAGATTCCGATGCTTCACTTCAGGTTTACTGTATCCTTTGGACCTTCTTATTGACGATGAAACACAGACATTGCATCGGAATTAAATACAAAAGACACAATGCCGACTTAAGTACAAGAAGACTGACCCTTCCAACTGTCTATGTTTTGAACCACTCCTGTGACACTAGTTATAGATTCCAATGCTTCACTTCAGGTTTACTGTATCCCTCTGACCGTCTTATTGACAATGAAACACAGAAATTGCATCGGAATTAAATAGAAAGTGTACAATGCTGACTTAAGTACTAGAAGACTGACTCTTCCTACTGTCTATTTTTGAACCATTCCTGTGACACTACTTATGGATTCCGAATCTTCACTTCAGGTTAAATGTATCCCTCTGACCTTCTTATTGACTATGAAACACAGAAATTGCATCGGAATTAAATACAAAAGGCACAATGCCGAATTAAGTACAAGAAGACTGACTCTTCTTACTGTCTATTTCTGAGCCAGTCCTGTGACACTAGTTATAGATTCCGATGCTTCACTCCAGGTTTACTGTATCCCTAGGACCTTCTTATTGACGATGAAACACAGAAATTGCATCGGAATTAAATACAAAATGCAAAATGCCGACTTAAGTACAAGAAGACTGACTCTTCTTACTCTCTATGATTTGAACCATTCCTGTGACACTAGTTATAGATTCCGATGCTTCACTCCAGGTTTACTGTATCCCTTGGACATTCCTATTGACGATGAAACACAGAAATTGCATCGGAATTAAATACAAAAGGCACAATGCCGACTTAAGGACAAGAAGACTGACTGTTCTTACTGACTATGCATTTGAACCATTCCTGTGACACTAGCTATAGATTCCGATGCTTCACTTCACGTTTACTGTATCCCTCTGACGTTCTTATTGACGATGAAACACAGAAGTTGCATCGGAATTAAATACAAAAGGCACAATGCCGACTTAAGTACAAGAAGATTGACTCTTCTTACTGTCTATGTTTTGAAACATTCCATTGACACTAGTTATAGATTCCGATGCTTCACTCCAGGTTTACTGTATCCCTTGGACGTTCTTATTGACGACGAAACACAGAAATTGCATTGGAATTAAATACAAGAGGCACAATGTCGACTTATGGACAAGGAGACTGACTCTTCTCTCTGACTATGTTTTGAACCATTCCTGTGACACTAGTTATAGATTCCGATGCTTCACTTCAGGTTTACTGTATCCCCCTGACCTTCTTATTAACGATGAAACACAGAAATTGCATCCGAATTAAATACAAAAGGCACAATGCCGACTTAAGTACAAGAAGACTGACTCTTCTTACTGTCTATGTTCGAAACATTCCTGTGACACTAGTTATAGATTCCGATCCTTCACTTCAGGTTTACTGTATCCCTCTGACCTTCCCATTACCGGTGAAACACAGAAATTGCATCGGAATTAAATACGAAAGGCACAATGCCAACTTAAGTACAAGAAGACTAACTCTTCTTACTGACTATGATTTGACCCTTTCCTGTGACACAAGTTATAGATTCGGATGCTTAACTTCAGGTTTACTGTATCCCTCTGACCTTCTTATTGACGATGAAACACAGAAATAGCATCGGAATTAAATAGAAAAGGCACAATGCCGACTTAAGTACAATAAGACCGACTCTTCTTACTGTCTATGGTTTGAACCATTCCTGTGACACTAGTTGTAGTTTCCGATGCTTCACTTCAGGTTAACTGTATCCCTTGGACCTTCTTATTGACGATGAAACACTGAAATTGCATCGGAATTAAATACAAAAGACACAATGCCGACTTAAGTACAAGAAGACTGCCTCTTCCAACTATATATGTTTTGAACCATTCCTGTGACACTAGTTATAGATTCCGATGCTTCACTTCAGGTTTACTGCATCCCTCTGACCGTCTTATTGACGATGAAACACAGAATTTGCATCGGAATTAGATAGAAAATGCACATTGCCGACTTAAGTTCTAGAAGACTGACTCTTCTTACTGACTATGTTTTGAACCATTCCTGTGACACTAGTTATGGATTCCGAAGCTTCACTTTAGTTTAATTGTATCCCTCTGACTTTCTTATTGACGATGAAACACCGAAACAGCATCGGAATTAAATACAAAAGGCACAATGCTGAATTAAGTAAGAGAAGACTGACTCTTCTTACTGCCTATGATTTGAACTATTCCTGTGACATTAGTTATAGATTCCGATGCTTCACTCCAGGTTTACTGTATCCCTTTAAACCATCCTATTAACGATGAAACACAGAAATTGCAACAGAATTAAATAGAAAATGCACAATGATGACTTAAGTACAAGAAGACTGACTTTTCTTACTGACTATGTTTTGAACCATTCCTGTGACACTAGTTATAGATTCCGATGCTTCACTTCAGGATTACTGTATCCCTCTTACCTTTTTATTGACAATGAAACACAGAAATTGCATCGGAAATTAATACAAAAGGCACAATGCCTACTTAAGTACAAGAAGACTGACTCTTCTTACTGTCTATGTTTTGAACCATCCCTGTGATACTAGTTATAGATTCCGATGCTTCACTTGAGGTTTACTGTATCCCTTGCACCTTCTTATTGACGATGAAACACAGAAATTGGATCGGAATTAAATACAGAAGGCAAAATGCCAACTTAAGTACAGAAGACTGACTCTTCTTACTTTCTATGTTTTGAACCATTCCTGTGACACTAGTTATAGATTCCGATGCTTCACTCCAGGATTACTGAATCCCTTGGACCTTCTTATTGACGATGAAACACAGATATTGCATCGGAATTAAATAAAAAAGGCACAATGCCGCCTTATGGACAAGAAGACTGACTCTTCCTACTGTCTATGTTTTGAACCATTCCTGAGACACTAGTTATAGATTCCGATGCTTCACTTCAGGTTTACTGTATCCCTTGGACCGTCTTATTGACGATGAAACAAAGATATTGCATCGGAATTCAATACAAAAGGCACAATGCCAACTTAAGTACTAGATGACTGACTCTTCCTACTGTCTATGTTTTGAACCATTCCTGAGACACTAGTTATAGATTCCGATGCTTCACTTCAGGTTTACTGTATCCCTTGGACCGTCGTATTGACGATGAAACAAAGATATTCCATCGGAATTCAATACAAAAGACACAATGCCGACTTCAGTACAAGAAGACTGACTCTTCCAACTGTCTATGTTTTGAACCATTCCTGTGACACTGGTTATAGATTCCGATGCTTCACTTCAGGTTTACTGTATCCCTCTGACCGGCTTATTGACGATGAATCACAGAAATTGCATCAGAACTAAATACGAAAGGCACAATGCCAACTTAAGTACAAGAAGACTGACTCTTCTTACTGACTATGGTTTGAACCATTTCTGTGACACTAGCAATGGATTCCGATGCTTCACTTCAGGTTTACTGTATCCCTCTGACCTTCTTATTGACGATGAAACACAGAAATAACCTCGGAATTAAATGGAAAAGGCACAATGCCGACTTAAGAACATGAAGACTGATTCTTCTTACTGTCTATGTTTTGAACCAATCCTGTGACACTAGTTGTAGAATCCGATGCTTCACTTCAGGTTTACTGTATCCTTTGGACCTTCTTATTGACGATGAAACACAGACATTGCATCGGAATTAAATACAAAAGACACAATGCCGACTTAAGTACAAGATGACTGACCCTTCCAACTGTCTATGTTTTGAACCACTCCTGTGACACTAGTTATAGTTTCCGATGCTTCACTTCAGGTTTACTGTATCCCTCTGACCGTCTTATTGACAATGAAACACAGAAATAGCATCGGAATTAAATAGAAAGTGTACAATGCTGACTTAAGTACTAGAAGACTGACTCTTCCTACTGTCTATTTTTGAACCATTCCTGAGACACTAGTTATAGATTCCGGTGCTTCACTTCAGGTTTACTGTATCCCTTGCACCGTCTTATTGACGATGAAACAAAGATATTGCATCGGAATTCAATACAAAAGGCACAATGCCACATAACTACAAGAAGACTGACTCTTCCTACTAACTATGCTTTGAACCATTCCTGTCACACTAGTTATAGATTCCGATCCTTAACTTCAGGATTACTGTATCCCTCTGACCTTCTTAGTGACGATGAAACACAGAAATTGCATCGGAAATAAATACAAAAACACAATGCCGACTTAAGTACAAGAGTATTGACTCATCTTACTGTCTATGTTTTGAACCGTCCCTGTGACACTAGATATAGATTCCGATGCTTCACTCCAGGTTAACTGTATCCCTGGGACCTTCTTATTGACGATGAAGCACAGAAATTGCATCGGAATTAAATACAAAAGGCACAATGCCGACTTAAATACATGAAGACTGACTCTTCTTACTGACTATGTTTGACTCATTCCTGTGACACTACTTATGGATTCCGAATCTTCACTTCAGGTTAAATGTATCCCTCATACCTTCTTATTGACTATGAAGCACAGAAATTGCATCGGAATTAAATACTAAAGG